>NW_015170287.1:130334-159633 GCF_001447785.1 Gekko japonicus | reverse complement strand
CAGCAGGCAAGTGCTGATATGTAAGTCAGCCATAATTAATGCGGTGTTTTAATATTTTTCTTAATTTATGTTATTTATCATTTGCCTTTCTCACAGGGACTCAAGGGATGTTTCCACACTAGCCTTAAATTCTGGGTCAACCCTGTCTCCGAACTTACATTCTACACTACACTCAAGTTCACCCCTGTAATTATCTCGGGGTATTTTTTGTTCCCACATTATATTGAGGTCACCCTGGTTTTGCCCCACACGTGTCCCAGGATAAACAGATACTGTTATTTGTTGTTGTTGTTCAGTCGCACAGTCGAGTCCATGCCAGGCCTTCCTGTCTTCCGCCGTCCTCTGAAGTTTGCTCAACTTCCTGTTCGTTGCATCTATGACACTGTCTAACCATCTCATCCTTTGCCGTCCCCATCTTCTTTGACCTTCAATCTTTCCCAGCATCAGGGTCTTCTCCAGTGAGTGCTCCCTTCTCATTAACCAGGGATAAATGCAAGGTATTGTGTCTCAACTTGAGCTCTGATAAAACCAGGGATGAGATCCAAGTGTGGCAAGGACACAGAGTGGGTCAATACAATCCACCCGATGGGACATATAAATGCTTTGTTTCAATACAACCCTACTCTTTGGTGTTAGTCTAAGTAGGCCCTAGTGATGGCTGCCCAATTGGTTTAACTTTGTGCATCCCTGTTTTACAAATTCCGATGCAAACCTGTTTGTCAGGAATCCACAGCTGTTCAGCAAAACACTTTTAAACATGGTAAGTGTGACAGCCCAACATGGTGAAGGTGAAATTCACAGCATCCCCAAAATTTGCATAAGGATAGGCATTTGAAAATACTGCATTCATGATGACATCTCATAATGATACGAGCAATTTTATTGAAGAAATACTTTACAGGAAGAATAGTCTGTCTGGAATGCATTATCAGTAGCGCGCCTTCTGAAATAGGTCCATCGTATGATATTCTTTGGACTCAGATGTGGGAGTGGAGAATAGGCTTACTTTACTGCCATTTCCTACTGCAGCATGGGCCTTGAAAAGGGTTGTAAGGTTTATTAAGCTGGATTTATGCCATATGTTCATCCATCAGTATTCTAACTGTATTCCCTACCCCTTTATTACTCAGAGTGCCTTATGGGGGAGCCCAGCTGCAACAGGGCAGCAACAGGACTGGTGGCAAGACACGTTCATCGAACACATGAACACATGGAGCTGCTCTGTAATGCATCAGACTCTTGGTTCATAAAAAGTCAGTATTGTCTACTCCAACTAGAAGTGGTTCTCCAGGGATTCAGGTCTTTTACATCTCCTGCCAGTTGATACTGGGAGATGCTGGGGATTAAACTTGCGACCTCCCATACTCTACCACTGAGCCACTGCCCCTTTCCAAGCGGATGCATGGTTCTAAAAGCTTGTAGAAGCAGATTGTTTTATTAGGCCCACACATTGTAAAGGTCTTTCGTTCTTGAATCTGTACTCTGCCTAGCCTAGGTGATGATTTTGACCATGTCAGCCTCTTGGTAAATATATGCCACCTCCCAGCTCAGCCCAGCACAAAACATCATGTCTACTGTATATCCTGCACAACATACTTGCTGTATTTCCTTTATAAGCAGGTTTAATATGTTATTATGGTTTGCATTTTTATATTATTTGAGTTGTAAACTGCCTTCAGTATTGTATAGAGGAAAGGGAGGATAGGTTTTCAATAACAAGCCACAAAATGCCTTTTTTGGGGACCAGCTGCAAGGACACAAAAGTAAGTGCAAGCTTTCAAGTTTGCCAGAAGTCTTCCTCAAGCTAGATATTCTGAAACAACAAATAAAAAGGAGGTGGGGGAGAAAAAGGTATTCTAGGCCATGACTTTAAAGGCCTTTTCTCAAAGCATCTCTGTCTTGGATGTCAGGACTAGTAGATATATATTGATGCCTTCGGTGCACTACAGTTCTTCTGGGCAAGAGAGGGGGGAAAATGGCATTCCTCCATTGGAATGACAAAGGCCAGCTACTCCACTTAATTTTTTTTATTTTTTATTTTTGTAACATCTGGTCTGAAGAAGAGTTAGAGAACTCAAAAGCTCATACCCACTTTTATGTCATTGTAGCTAGTCCCAATAAAAGTATTATGTGGACTGTGGTTTGTTTTTGGATTTTGATTTTGGACCAAAGCAGTGTCAAATATATTTTGCATGTTTTATTTATATTTATTTATTTATTTATTTAACTTTCAGTTTCTATACCGCTCTAACCCCGGAGGGTCTCTGAGCGGTTTACATACAATTTAATTACCTATCTAAGGCCACATTATATGGGGAAGTGACTGCTATCGGCACCCAGGCAGCAGGACTCTGTTGTTGTTGTTATTCGGCTCTTTTACAAGCGGACTTCCGGGTGTTGTTGTTCTCGATGTTCCACCTCCTGGCACCTTTTCTTTTTGGAGCAGGTCTTTGATGCAGCGACTCCTTCCGGTGGACTCATCCAGGGTGCACGGCCCTGTGCCAACTGCAGCTCCGGCTCATGTCCTACTGGCTCCACCGCGCCGCACCACTGCATCACCGTGCCTCCTCGACGTAGTCTCCGCCTGGATTCCACCGCCCAACATCAGACGTCCACTCACTGGGTCGCCAGGGTTGTTGCCAACCGTTCCGCCACCTCTGATGCTCCTGCTGCACGCCGCCCTCCAAGGAGGAGGGTGCCTCCTGCCACCTAGGGGCAGGTACCCATTTATCTACTTGCTGTGTTTACGCTTTCAAACCGCTGGGTGGGTGGGAGCTGGGACTAGGGTCGGGAGCTCACCCCGGCCGCAGTGGGTCTTGAACAGCCTTAATGGCTGTTCACTGATGTTATAGCAGGCGTTTTACAGCCTGCGCCACCGCTCCCGGCTAATCTTAGTCTTTAATCTTAGTCTTTTCCTGGCAGCCTCAGTATGGACATTAGAATCCCAAGAACAAAAAAGTTTGGGACACTTCTATTACTTGCCTACTAAGGCAGTTCTTTACAAAATGATCCTGTGCTCCATTAATATTTTAGAAACAAAGGTATCATTGTCCTTCCTGCTCAGCCAAACATGCACCACACATTTTACCAGATGGTAATGCTAAATGATGATATATTAATCCCAATAAACATAATCAGTCCCTCCAGTCAATGATTATCAGCATACCTGGAATAAATTCAGCAGCATCCAATGGTGACAATGGTCCAAGTCCATGACATTGGGCACATCTCATGAGCAATATAAATTATGTACTTGATTGTTGGCATATGTTCATTTATACTACCAAGCTTGATTTACTGTATAGAAAAACTAACGTCTGTAAGAAATTTCCCTGTAATGTAGGCTGAAGCAGACATGAAGCTGCCTAATACTAAGTCAGATCATTGGTCTACCAAGCTTAGTACTGTCTACTCAGACTGGCAGCAACTCTCCAAGCAGACCTGCCAGCCCCCAGGTGGAGGTGGGGGATCCTCTAAAAAGATGTCTCTCAGCAATGTTGTTGATGTGATGACATCACATCCAGAAGTGACATCATCACATCAGTGATGTCAGGGGTGACACTCTACTTTTTGGGCAGAACTTTATGGTTTGTAGCCATTTTTACCATAGAGTTTTGCCCAAAAAGTAGAGTGTCACCCTGACATCAGCAACATGATGACATCACTCCTGGAACTGACATCATTGCATTGACTACATCCCTGCCCACCCCAGAATGCCCCCCAAATTTCCCTGCTGGCAGCAGGTAAGGACCTGGCAACCCAATCTTTAAGGTCTGGTAGAGAGGTCTTTCACATATCATGCTTTTGTTGTTGTTGTTGTTCAGTTGCACAGTCGAGTCCGACTCTTCGCGACCCCATGGACCAGATCACGCCAGGCCTTCCTGTCTTCTGCCCTCCTCTGATGTTTGCTCAATTTCATGTTCGTTGCATCGATGACACTGTCTAACCATCTCAGCCTTTGCCGTCCCCGTCTTCTTTGACCTTCAATCTTTCCCAGCATCAGGGTCGTCTCCAGTGAGTGCTCCCTTCTCATTTGGGGGCCAAAGTATTTGAGCTTCAGTTTCATTATCTGGCCTTCCAGGGAACAGTCAGGGTTGATTTCTTTTAGGATTGACTGATTTGATCTTCTTGCAGTCCAAGGGACTCTCAAGAGTCTTCTCCAGCACCATAGTTCAAAAGAATCTATTCTTCGGCGCTCGGCCTTCCTTATAGTCCAACTCTCGCAGCCATACATGACTACTGGGAATACCATTGCTTTGACCATGCGGAGGTTTGTTGGCAGGGTGATGGCTCTACTTTTTATCATGCTGTTTAGGTTCGCCATCGCTTTCCTCCCAAGGAGCAGGCGTCTTTTAATTTCATGGCTGCTGTCACAGTCTGTGGTGATCTGGGATCCCAGGAACGTGAAGTCTGTCACTACTTCCACGACTTCCCCTTCTATTTGCCAAGGAGTGATGGGGCCGGATGCCATGATCTTAGTTTTTTTGATGTTGAGCTTCAAGCCCACTTTTGTGCTCTCCTCTTTTACTCTGAGCAAGAGGCTCTTTAGGTCCTCTTCACTTTCTGCCATTAACCTTAACCTTTAAGTATAAAGGGCAGGGATCAAAGCATGGGTGATGCTTCTGAGGCATGGTCCAACCTTAAGGCCTACATATACCTCTACAACCTGTGATCCACCAGCTTCATATAGGTCACCAGTTACAGCCTGTGGCTTGAATATTCTCAGTAGTCTCTTGTGTTTGCACAACCAGAGCTGAGGATACTGCTCAGGGGCTGTGTTCACCTCTTTGGGGGGGGGGGTTCTGGCCTGCTCTAATATTATTTGACTAATGACACAAGTTAAATTCCTGGCATTAATGCCAGGGATTGGCTTGCCTCAGCCCCTGTTGGAGACGAGGAAAGCACAAGGCTGAATTGGGTAGCCAAATTTGAAGCAGCCAATGAGGAGGTGTGATTTTGCAAAGAGAGCAGCTGCCTGTGAAATGGGATTACAGTTGGGCCTCTATCCCATGGTCATCGCCCAATGACAATGCCTATGGGGTATATTCTGGAACCAGCTCTTGCCCTCCCTCCACTGAGTCTGATGCCCACCCCCACCCCGGTTTCAAAGTCTCTCAGAAGTCCCTGGCAAACAGGCAGGTCTTGAAGTGCCTCCTAGGGTCGATCCTGGAGCGTGCGCATCCACGTCACCAGGAACACGGCGGGCACGCTGGGGCGGTGCCACGACCATCCGAGGGAAAACCATAGTCCTTGTGACGTGCACATCGGGGTGGAGTTCCCCCCGGGGCTCAATCCGGCAGCGGCAGGGAACGGGCTTCTGGGGTGAGGGTTTCCCCACCCCCCGGGGGGACTTGGCAAGCCTAGGACTCTCTCACCTTTTCAGAGAGCCCATCCCATAGAGCTGGAGCCATGGTGGGAAAACCCCAGGGTTTGGTTGATGCAAGACCAGCCACCCCAAGTGGTGGGACAGCCAACATATGGCTGCCTTAATCACAGCTTGCTTCACCCTCAGATTATCCTTGTTTTACAATGAAAGCATTCCAGTCCACATAGAAAATAGAAAAAAATAATACCTGTGCAGGCCACAAGTTAAGTTCTGTTTATCAACACAAACTCGGTTTATGCATCAGTAGTCCTTATTTATCTGAGATAACTCTGACTTTCTTATCTCTGTCCCATTTAAATGACCCCTGTACAATTATCTGATTTCCCAGGAAACCAGAGGGGTGGCTGCAAAGTATTGAGCCCTGCAATAACTCACTTTATTCAGGCAGACCAGAAGAGATTCTACAGCTTGAGAGAGTACAAGTTTAGAAACCTCTCCTGCCATTTCATAATCCAGAAAAAGAAGCTCTGAAGGCATTTTGTGCAAGGAGCTAGAAGATCAAGGAAGTGAGACCTCGAGGCCATTTTAAACATCAGACAATGTACCCTCCTTCCCACACTGTGCTGGTTAGCTGAGTTAAAGAGTGACTCACTTAATCCCTAGAGGGTCTCTGACTGGCTGAACTGAAGGTAGAACGGGAAACAATGAACCTCCATTTTTTTCTTAGCCTTGCAGTTTTAAAATTTTTTATAGACTTCTCCAAGATGCATACACTCCCCAGCAATGGCATACACATAGAAAAGAAAGCAAGTGGTAATATCCCTGCTTCATAGCGATAACAACAATAACAGTTTCATTGGTATGTATTTAATTCAAGCATGCTTAAGACTTGCAGCCAAAACCTGCAATCCCATGCTCATTTGCTGGAGAATAAGCCACAATCAATTAAGTCCTTGTTTGTTTGTTTGTTTTTCAGTGTAAACATGTGCTGCATGTTTGTGAGAACAGACTAGGCATCTGTCTTCCATTGTTCTGACTTTGTAAAATGGGATAGAAATTTAACAGAATATCTCCAATATGCTTGATTTCCTGATTTACTTACTCCGTCTCTTTCTCTATCCTGAAAGGAGGCTGTGGATTGGCTCATATATTTTAGCTATCAATGTCCAGCCCATGCCATCGATAGCTTCTCCAGTTTCTACTCTTGGCCCTACCCAGATAGGCACGTGCTAATTTTAATGTGAGAACAGTTTGGGAGGATTACTTCAGTTACAGAGATAAAGGCATTGCCACCCAAGACGAAATAAAGAGGCGGACACAGGTGCTGGATTTAAATATTGGGCCACTTTATTAACTGACCAACTTAACTGGAAACCAACAGCAAGGGCAAAACAGTTCAGTGGTATGATCAAAGACCCCTTCCTTAACTTCAACATAGGGCGAGCCACCCTACCCCAGGCCGGAGCCATCAGCGGTGGCTCCCGCCCAGCCGGTTAGCCATTGCAGGACAACCCCGTAGCCCAACCCCCAAGCCGTTAGGCTCAAAGGGAGGACCTAAATGGGGTGGTCTCAAAGGCAGTCTGTTTTCCATGCCCTGTGCTGCAAGGCACAAAGGCTGGACTGACAAGACCCCTTCAACCCAAAAGAATGGGTGTCAGCTGGTGCTCACCGTACCACAACCTGTATACCACCTAGAACCCTGCAAACCAAAGTGACCAACCTAACTAACCAGCCCCACCCTTGTAAATACCTTCACCACTGCTGCAGTACAGGGTAGGCAAAAACACCCCTTCCACTTGCCAATCAGGAAGGGGTGAAAAATTCCTACCCGGCCCGCATAAACCGGGCGACCAGCCAAAGGCTGTACTAAAAACGCTCCAGTGAGACTGCTGCATGAGTAAGGAGGGGCTGGACTTATATATCCTCCAGCCCCTCCTACCTTAGATGCCCATATGGGTGCCTTGGCGCCCAAAACCACTGGCCTGCCTCCTTCGTCTGGGCGGCAAACTAGTTCCACGAGCCCAACGGCCGTACCGGCCGAGGGCTGGTGATCCGAATTGTGTTGGATCTAGCAAGCTTTTCCACAGTTGAGAAAGGGAGAAGAACCTCTCTGACAACCAAAATGCTATGCTGGAGATCATGGGGTCTGCATGGGCAAAAGCTATGAGGGGCTGGGACAGGGTTGCCAGCCTTCGCAACTGATCTTCAGATAAGAACATAAGAGAAGCTAATGTTGGATCAGGCCAATGGCCCATCCAGTCCAACATTCTGTCATACATTGGCCAAAAATACCAGGTGCCATCAGGAGGTCCACCAGTGGGGCCAGGACACTAGAAGCCATCCCACTGTTGCCCTCCCCCCAACCACCAAAATACAGAGCATCACTTGCCCCAGACCGAGAGTTCCTATCTATACCTTGTGGCTAATAGCCACTGATGGACCACTGCTCCATATGTTTATCCAATTCCCTCTTGAAGCCATCCATGCTTGTAGCCGCCACCACCTCCTGTGGCAGTGAATTCCATGTGTCAATCACTCTTTGGGTGAAGAAGAACTTCCTTTTATCCGTTCTAACCCAACTGCTTAACAATTTCATTGAGTGCCCATGAGTTCTTTTATTGTGAGAAAGGTAGAAAAGTACTTCTTTCTCTGTCTGCTCTATCCCATGCGTAATCTTGTAAACCTCTACCATGTCACCCCTCAGTTGTCATTTCTCCAAGCTAAAGAGCCCCAAGCGCCTTAACCTTTCTTCATAGGGAAAGCAGGGCTATTTTTGGGCAGGAACGCACAGGAACGGAGTTCTGGCTGGCTCCCAAGTTGGCCACACCCAGCAGGAACTCATTAGCATAATAGGCCACACCCAACAGCAGGAACTCATTTGGGTTGGCTACATGAGGGGTGTGTGGCCTAACATGCAAAGGAGTTCCTGCTCCAATAAAAGCCCTGGGTTTTGACAACAAACAAGGTAAACAGAATAAGAAGCAAAAGGTGGGTGTGGCTGGATGACCACACTTCTGGTAACACGGGGGTGTAGCCTAATATGCTAATGAGCTGTGCTGTCATGGGTGTGGCCTAATATGCTAATGAGTTCCTGCTGTTGGGTATGGCCTATTATGCTAATGAGTTCCTGCTGGGCTTTTTCTACAAAAAGAGCCCTGAGGGAAAGTATTCCAACCCTTTAATCATTCTAGTATCCCTTTTTTGCACTTTTCCCAATGCTATAATATCCTTTTTGAGGTGTGGTGACCAGAACTGTACACAGTACTCCAAATGATGACAGAAATCAGTTCCCCTGGAGAAAGTGGTTGCTTTGGAGAGTGGACTGTCTGGCATTATACATGGCTGAGTCCTTCCCCTCAACATCCCCCATGCTCCCCAGGTTCCACTGCTAAATCTCCAGGAATTTTCAAGGTTGGAAGACTGACAAGAATGTTGTGGGAGCCTAGCAACCACCACAATGTTCATCAGAGGGCATTCTTCTCTTAAAGGTACTCTCTTAATTTGAAAGGCTTTAACCCCCCCCCCCCATTTTTTAAAGTATTCAGATTTTTTCCTACACAACTGAGGCTTTTCTCAGGTGTGTAGAAATATTTGTCTCGTCTGTTTATGCCTGCAGTCTCCAGATTTAAGTATCCACAGATGGGTCCATGTTGAGAATTAGGCATTGATTTTTATATAAGATACAAAAACTATGTGTTATATAGTACTATTAACTGAAGATTGTGCCGTCAATGTCTGTATTATCTACTTGTACTACAGTGGTTTTGATGTATCCACTCATTGTGAAAGCTGTGACAAAAACAACTAACTTTGTCTTCTCGCTCAAGTACTTAGGCTTCTATTCCCCAGTTCTCACTAAGATATTTCAAACACATTCAACTTATGAACCTTGGAGCTAATTAAGGCAAGAACTAAGAATAGAAAATAGCTCTACACTTCCAATTTTCTGGAAAAAAAAGTGGGCATCTTTAAGATGCCTTTTAGGGAATCACGATTCTTTAAGAAACACAATGGTTATGACCCTGACAACTTTCTGAACTTTCGTGTGGTTTCTATACCAGGGCAATACAACTTGTGCCCCAAGCTGAATGAAGCTCTCTAACTTTATATGATGGCCTCAATAAACCTCTTCTTTTTTCTGTGATCTGGGGATGGTGGTGTGTTGCCAAGCCTCTAGGACATGATCTGTAATTAGTAGGCTGTGTTTGACTTGGTAAAACCACAAGTTCGGCAGGCTTACATTGTTGTTCAGTCGCACAGTCGAGTCCAACTCTTCACGACCCCATGGACCAGATCACACCAGGCCTTCCTGTCTTCCACCGTCCTCTGAAGTTTGCTGAATAAAGGCTTACATTAATGCATCGAAATATAACTAAATCCTACATACATACATAAGTATCATCAAATCACAGCCAATTTATGGTGCCCCCAGCAAGGGCATGCCAAGACAAGTGAGAAGCAGAGGTGGTTTGCCATCCCCTTCCTCTGCAGAGACTTCCTTGGTAGTCTCCCATCTAAGTACTGACGCTGCTTAGCTTCTGAGAACTGATGAGGTTGAGCTATACCCTGCCACCTTCCCTTCTGGCTAAATCCTAGAAACTTTACACTCCCTTTCAATGTTCCCTCTAAGCTGTGGAGTCTTGTGAGCAAAAATTCTACTTTGTGAGCTACTGGCATTAAACTTGTGAGCGAGTGATTTGGCTACTGCATCAATTAGTTTCCTCTAGAGCCATCTTTCCTGAGCTAAGACAAAAATGTGTGAGCCGGAGGCTAAAAAACTGTGAGCTGGCTCACACTAACTCAGCTTAGAGGGAACATTGCTCCCTTTCTGTATTTCTCAGATCAAAGGACTCATTGTGACACATACATGTATATTCAGACTAGATCATTAATAAACAATGGGATCGTGGCATAAGAGAGCTAACTGGTATACACTTTTGCATAATTACACATATGTTTGGGCATCTCTTGCTTTTGTTGATTTCTGTATAGCCATCTTAAACCTGTCAGTGTTTTTATCTGAAACTTGCAAACAATAGACAGACCGGTGAATGCTCTCTTGAACGACATGCATTTTGACACCACAACTGTTCCTAACATTTTTGAGGTTGTTTTTTTTTTTAATGCACCCATCGGAATACCTTCTGTCTCACTGGCAGATAGTGTGCTATGTAAACAAAGTCTCGCCCTCCACTTTAGTCTACATAATTAATTTAAAAAATGCATCCCAAACACATAAGCAAAACTGAAAGAAACCAAATAGAAATCTGCGCTAGGCTGCAAACTATTATGCAAGCAGCCCTTCAAAACTCACAGGCTCTGGCAAATATTCCCTGAGCTAAATGGAAATCATATCTTGTGGGCAGGCACAATGCCACTCAAAAAAGATGGACACAGATTTCGACAGCCAAGAGATTGGCCACAAGAGCTGCATAGATTAGTTGATGGCAGAAGGCCTTGCCAGGAATATCCAACTGGCTGACCATCCTGAGTTTACTGCTGCTACTAAGGACAATATGCTGCTACTAATCAAGCCCTTGACGACATTTCCCATCGCTAACTGTCTTCTACAAGGTGAACTCAGCCCTGCCCCATAGGCATAGGCTACATGCCTGTGCATGCTTATGTTGGAGGAAATCCCATTGCATTCAGTGGTAAACTCAGAAAACATGCATATAAACTAGCTGTTTTACACCGAGTCAGACAACTGGCTGCATTCCACCATCACAGAATTTACAGCAGGCCTCAGACATCTTGCAAAAAAGGAGGCATTGCATAAATGAAATCCATTCCTCTCATGATGGAACAGTTTTTGCCAAGTGTTGGCCACTCATCCCATGAAATAATGACATGGTGTCTGGACGAGCAGACTGCCTTCAATGAACAGATACGGAGTAAAGCCATGGTAACCAAGGGGAAACTAGTTCCCGGAGCTGTACATTTGCTGTTCTACCCCAAAAGATGAAAGGATCATGAGCCTTTTCTTCCAAAATAATTCTTCTTAAATTGCTGTTGCTGAACAAGTAGAAATGGTTCAAGCAGGCAGAGAACCCACTCATCTAAAGAGAAAGTGTTCAGCGTAAGATTGCTGGGGCCGGGATAATCCCTCAAAACAGAATTATTATATAGAGAGATTTCCTGATGAAAGAGATCAGTTCCCCTGGAGAAAATGGCTGCTTTGGAGGGTGGATTCTATGGAATTATACCCCACTGAGGTCCCTCCCTGACCCACACCCTACCTTCGCCAGGATCCACCCTCAAATATTCAGGAATTTTCCAACCCATTAGTTTAAATTACCTTGAGAATAGACATGTTGTTTTTTTGGGGGGGGAAACAGGCCCTGTCAGAGGGAGACTGGGATGTGTGTGATGTTGCTGACATTGCTGCTGTTGCTACTTTATTTCCAGATTGTACCAGGAAGTGATAATGGGTAGGTCTAGGTGATTCCTAGAGCTACCTTTTGTCATTTATCAGTTGTACTTGAAAGAAGGAGGAGAAGAAGAGATTGGATTTATACCCTGCCCTTCACTACCCAAAAGTGTCTCAGAGTGGCTTATAAACTCCTTTCCCTTCCCCTCCCCACGACAGACACCCTGTGAGGTAGGTGGGGCCGAGAGAGCTCTTGACAGAAACTGCTCTTTTTCAAGAACAGCTCTTATCAGAGCTACGGCTTGCCCAAGGCCATCCAGCCAGGTGCAAGTGGAGGAGTGGGGAATCAAATCCGGTTCTCCCAGATTAGAGTCCACACACTTAACCACTACACCAAACCACTACACCATACTTGGATGTGGCGTTGCGATGTTGGTGACATTACTGGTTTGGTTTTTTTTTTAGTTTTATCTTGCCACTGCTTGGAGGATTGATGGGAAATAGGGTTGCCAAGTCTATCTTCCGCCCCCAGCCGGGGACTTTGGGGGCATTCCTGGAGGGGGCGGGGCATCACCGACATGATGACATCATGTTGGGGACGTCCGCTCCCCGCCCGCACACCCGATCTCCAGAAACGCCAGTTTCCTGCACTTAAAGGAGCCGGCATTTCCCTTTTAAGTACATGGAGCCAGTGTTTCCCCTTTAAGAGCAAAGAGCCGGCGTTTCCCTTTTAAGTGCAGGAGCTGGCATTTCCCTGCATGCCTGATCTCAAGCAGAGATTGGGCTTGGGAGGAAACACGGGTTCCATGAACTTAAAGACAGCCACCCCTCTCTCTCAAGAGAGAAGGGAGAGGGGTGGCTGTGGGTGTTGGGGGCAGGGCTTCCCCGTCGGCCATTTGGCCAGCAGCGGGTAGAACCCCCTCCAAAATGGGGGACCCCTGGTAAACTGGGGGGTTTGGCAACCCTAGAGGGAAAAGGAACTTGCCAGAGAAAGGCCTCCCACTATAGTGGGAGTAGGGATGCCAGTCCCCAGGTGGGGATGGGGGAATCCCCCAATTTTGGGCTCCTCCCAGATGCCATCCAGCTGGTTGGCGGGAGGAAGTCCCGCCTCCAACAACTGTCTGTGGCTCTGCTTGAAAAGAGCAGGCGCCACTTATGCCTGCTCCGCAAGCCTCAAATTCATGGCTTGCAGGCCAGGTGACGCAGTGCCCGCTCTTTTCAAGCAGGGGCCGCCTTCTCCTGCCCTGCAAGTGAAAAATCCACGGCTTGCAGGGCAGGCATGCAGGGTGTGCAGGGCAGGCATTCCCTTTAAATGGTTGGAGAAAAGCAGGGGTGTGTGAGTGTGCGGTGCTCCATCCCTGATGTGATGACATCACTCTGCATGACATCATCACATTGGGGGTGGCTCTGCCCCTCCCGGCACATGCCCCCAAATCCCCCCACCAGGGAGAAGATTGGACGTGGCAACCCTAAGTGGGAGGCCTGGGAAGCCTAAGAGAGGCCCAGGCCCCTTCCAGCTATTGAGGTCCCCTAGCCATACACAAAACAAAACAAAAGGAGAACACATGGTGCTCGTAAAAACAAGTGGCAAATCTCACCCAGTCCTGAGAAAAAAACAATACATGTCTACATTAAAGCCCCCTTTGAGCTTGAGGCCCAGGCCCAATGGCTCTCCTGGCCTCTTTTCTGGTTGACCCTGGAAGGCAACCACAAAACTGGCTTTGAATTTTGTTTCTGGTGATCTCTAATGGCAGACATGGGGGGGGGAACTGTCAAAATAAATCCATAGTTTTTGATGATTAGTATATTTAAAGAGAGCCAGTTTGGTGTAGTGGTTAAGTGTGCGGACTCTAATCTGGGAGAACCGGGTTTGATTCCCCACTCCTCCACTTGCACCTGCTGATGTGACCTTGGACCTTGGGACAAGCTCTGGCACAGCTGTCCTTGAAAAAGAGCAGTTTCTGTCAAAGTTTTCTCAGCCCCACCCACCTCACAGGGTGTCTGTTGTGGGGAGGGGAGGGGAAAGGAGTTTGTAAGCCGCTCTGAGAGTCCAAGTGAAGGGTGGGGTATAAATCCAATCTCTTCCTCTTCTTCTTCTAAAGCTTCGGTAGCAAGAGCAGGTCTCAGCCCTTTTATAGAGATGGGGTGTAATGGTGCAGGCCCCTCTGGCTGTTGACAAAGCGTAAGCAAGTAGTTAACGACAAAGCTCTCACGGTTTTGAAAGACAAGACATGATAAGTAGGCACAAAAGAAAATGGCAGCAGGTGACAGGAATGGGTAACAAAGTATTTGAATGACGAGCAGTGGTGTGAAACTTTTAGCCCTTTAGGTAGGGAAATCATAAATCACCACCTGCCTGGCTATGATCTGATGAGGGTTTCTGGGATGCAAAGAAGAGGCTTTTAAAGGAGGCATGTCAGGGAACAAAAGAAGTGGCTGGGAAGATTATGACTGATGAGCTCGCCATACTTGCAGAGCAGAAAATGGGGGGGGGGCACAAAAGCATCTGTGGAAGACTCAGGTGACAAGGATGCTATTAGAGTTGTGGTGGGTGTGTTGACTTTGCAATAAGATAATAGGATGGTGGAAAGCGGCAGGATTAGAAGATTAAGAAACATTTGAGTCGGGGAGGGGGATTAGTTTAGGAGCAGCATTTGAAATCAGCTGAGGCAGCCTTCTATAGAAATAGATAATGAAGCTCAGGACAGATTTGAATGAAATACATATTTGAACCTTAAAGAAGACAGTCATGGATTTTCTGGAATAAGGTATTCCAAGCTTCAGTAGGGTCTAATACTATCCGCATTGAGAAAATAGTTTAAAGGTCCATGATAATGTCCTACTGCTGAAGCTACATGGGACTCAGCCTCTAGATTGCCTGGATGGGAGACAGATGGGGAATCACATTTACACTGTTCCAAACTGCGTGATAGAGTGTATGAAGCTGCCTTATTCTAAGTGAGAGCACTGGTCCATCATTCACTGCTCTGAGTGGCTGCAGTTCTCCATGGCCTTGGGCAGAGAAAGGCCTTTCTGTACCAAGAAAAAAAAAATACTCCAACGGTTGGGACCTTCTTTATGGCATGGATGTGATCTACTACTGCTCCAACACCACTGGACTTGCCAGCCTCCAGGTGGGACCTGGAGATCTCCTGGAATTAAACTGATATCCAGACTGCAAAGGTCAATTCCCCTGGAGAAAATGGCTGCTTTGAAGGTGAACTCCATACTGTTGAGGTCCCTCCCTTCACCAAACCCTCCCCTCCCCAAGCTCCACTCCCCAAATTCCAGGAATTTTCCAACCCAGAGATGGCAAACTTAATCACCCCCTTGAGACATAAGAAGCAAATGGTATAAGTGAAACAGACAGACAGAATGATAGATCAGTAGATAGAAACCATGTAAGTGAATTCTATTGGTTTCGGTGGAATATGGGCTATACCAGATGTGACACTGGCACTCTGCAAACAGCCCATCAGGTAACCCCTCCACCATGTGTGGTGGCTCTCCTCCACCATGTGTGGTGGGAGGGTAGACCTCCACAGAGGAGAAATCTTGCTTTTGCCAAATATTGCACACACTGTACACAAGTGACCTGTGTGCTTTGGCCAATTGTGACAAGGGCTGTCCTCTAGTACCTCTAGTACTTTTAGTAAGGTACTGTGGGTTCAACTGCAATTTATGGGCAATTCAACAGGTATGGGGGGGGGTTGACTCCTACAACCACAGAGCTTCCAAGAACAAGAGTCACATGCTAGCAGCAACACAACCCATATCCCCCAGTCTCATTTAGCCTGTGCTAATCATATCTACCATTGCTTTTTGATGAATTTTTACTAAATTTGATTTTTGTCTCTCGGTCAAAGCAATTTCTATCATGAAATTGTGAAATCCACACTGCTTGACAAAATATCGTTGACAATTGTGCACCCTGTAACCTTCCAACAATTGTCTAGAATGTGACAGCAACTCTCCTAATAAAGATGCAAAACTTAAAG
Organism: Gekko japonicus; assembly: GCF_001447785.1. Taxonomy (NCBI): domain Eukaryota; kingdom Metazoa; phylum Chordata; class Lepidosauria; order Squamata; family Gekkonidae; genus Gekko; species Gekko japonicus. The sequence goes on along the minus strand of NW_015170287.1, from coordinate 143,939 downwards.
AAAATAAAGGAGATGAAACAGGATTGCTTTCCTATTTATGACCTTCAGCAACCGTAGGGTTGTCAAATTCTAGAATACGTCAAAGTATTTCCATCCTAGGCAAGTTTCACTACCAAAGTAATAAATAAATGCTAGGCTCTTATTTGAAAAGTCCATGGCTTGGCAGGTAAAGAACAGCTGCTTCTAGTATTTAAATCTTTCACTGAAAATATAAATCTGGATTTCCTGGGCTGTGTGACAGCAGATAAATCAACAAGCAAAACTGTTTTTCCCCCTTCTGCATCACATATAGATCTCCTTTCACTTCTAACCGGATCTGAAATTCCCTGTTAATCTAAAGCAGGTCTAGATCACAGCTGTTTTTGTTCATTTATATTTTTTAAGGTTAATTACTGGTCAGTTTCCTTTTTATGGTTTTCAGAAATTTGAGATGCCCAGTAAATATGTGTTATTGATAACCTCATTCTTCCTTTTGCACAGCCAGATTTACTTCCTGCAAACACACTGGCTTAACTGAAAGATCATAACAGCAACAAGTGATATAATAAAAATAAAGGGCAGATCCAGGTCTTTCAGAACACGATTAAGCACTTTTGAAATCCCGTTGATTTTGGTGGAAGAGATTTAAGTGCCTGGCAATGCAATCACAAATGGAGTTACAGTTTTTGACTTTAGTGTGCTCAGAAGAATAATTCTGTTTAGGATTGCACTATTATTCTCTAGTTAGACTCAATCGGACATAAAATGATAGTGACTTTTTCTGGATTATGTCCAAATTTCAACCTTTAGGTTCATTTTTTCTAAGTCAAATGAAACACCTATTAAAATATCTGAAATTACAGATCAATACTAAAGGACAAGATGAAATCCCTGGGCTTCTGCTGCATGTATAGATACAGGTCAGCATGGTGCTCAACAGACCTCCCCCCGTCATTTTCCTCTCCCTCAGCCACATATATGGATGCACAGCTACTTTTTTCAACCCACAACTTTTTGGTTTAAGCAGACTTCAGAGAATTGACCCTGGTGTCATGATGTCACTTCCTGACCCTCCTGCTTAGTTTGTGGATTAATGCAGCTCTTTTTTTCATCTCAGGATTCCCTGCACACATTAGTCATTTGGAGCACATCAGTATGTGTGTGTGTGTGGGGGGGGGACGGGGACCCACAAGTCCTTCCCTCAAAAGCTATGGCCAGCACACTCTTATACATGAGCAGTCCATGGCTGGGAAGAAATAAGAGCAGTATTGAGCTGTAGGCTAATTCTCTTCTGGAAGCAAACCGATTCCTGCAAGGGAAATGATCTTGCCTAGCTAGGCAAAGTATAAAGGCAGGATGAAAAGAAGAGTACCCAGCATGAGATGGATTGACTCAATAAGGAGAGCCATGGCCCTCAGTTTGTCAGACCTGAGCAGTTCTGTTAATGAAAGGATGTTTTGGAGGTCATAATTCTTAGGGTGAACATGGGCTTTTCTGCAGTCTCATTTTCCTCACTTCTAAATTCTAGTGTCTTGGGGGGGGGGGTTCTGTTCAGCATATGTTTTGCTCCCTCTAGTGGTCTATTGAATATTACAGTGGTTGGTGTACAGCATATCTGTCTGTAGATTTAAACAACAGGTTTTTATACCGGACACAAACCACTGTAATATTGATTCAACCACTAGATGGAGCAAAACATGTGCACAACAGACCCCCTCCCCCAGAAACAGGAACACACACACATAATTTCAGAGTCAATATATTATTTTGGGCCAAGTAGAGAGCCTTTCTTTTTAGATTTTTTGCATTGCCTGCTGGTTGATAGCTAACAATTCCTTAGGTACTTACCAAACTAGTCATTATTTTAAAAGAAACCCATTTTGGAAAGCACCTTAAGCCTCACCTATCCATAGAATGGGAACTGAGTTAGAAAGAGAGGTGAAAGAATGTTTGAGCTTTGGAGACGGCTAAGAAGAATAAAGCAAGGAAAAGGGCTATCCAGATTATTTTAGTTATCCTTTCCTTCAAAATATTTCTATACTGCTTTTCTTGATGTTCAAAGCAGCTTATAAACATAGTAAAACAACATGACAAAAATACATTAAAGATTAAAATAAACAGCTGTTAAATGGAGCTGTTAAATAACCAAAGCAGTTAAATTCGATCTTAAAATTGAAAATATATAGCAGAAATTACAAAGCCTCTGAGGAACTGAATAATTTATGAAGAAATGAGGTCACAACAAAACTTAACAACTGCTCGAACCAAACAGAAACAGAACAGATAAGCAGTGAAACAATATCCAGTATCTAAATGCATCTGGAGATATATGCAGGTTGGGCAATTGGTTATGGAGAATGATACCCTATTGTCTGTTAGTGTACCTTCTTGCTTTTCACCTCCCCTACCTGTATATTAGTAAAACAAATATCAAAATCTAGAAGGAATGTGCTATTGTACTATACAGCACAGTTATAGTTATACCAACAAGGGCTGTTACATGCAGGGTTAATTTGTAGAAAAAGAGGTGCAGGAGCTCATTCGCATAACTCATTAGCATAACTTATTTGCATATGTCACACCCCCTGACATCACTGGAAGTGTGTCAGAAGGCAACACCCACCGCTCAGGTGCCACTGGACTGTTTTGGATTGCTAGCTATTTGGGGGGGGGGATGGGCAGATCTGTCCTCACAGAGGAGGGAGAGCTTGTACCTGAATAAAAGTTGGTCTTAAAGGTGCCACTGGACTGTTTTGGACCAGGGGCCTGGGGGGGGGTGCTCTGCAACTTATCTGGCTGCTTCTTGCTGACTGAGGGCTGCTGGGAGCAGGGCTGGGTCTTGTTGCATGTACCTGCTCCCTGGGCTCTTTACTGCCGGAGCTCCACTCCTGTGCGCTCTTGCAGGAAACGACCCCTGGTTACATGATATATATAGGATTGTACACCAGAGCTGCAAATCATTGCAGTATCAAAGTGCTGTTGCCCTGGGCCCAGTCTGAAGAGTTGTACCTGGGATTGCTCTTCCCAATATAACTAAGAACCTTGTGGTACCTTACAGGCTATCCTACTTATTGTGACATAAGCTCTTAGGAAAAGCCACTTCATGCCATTTTGTCAAAGTCATGAAGTCAGCTCAAGCTGTCAAGTGGCCCCTATGTGAGGCCACTTTGCTAGACCCAGCCAGTGATGTCGGGGAAAGTGATGTGTCCAAGCTAAACAGCTCCTTGTGGTGCTGACAGCACTCCTGGAGTTCAGCGTGGCCTGATTCTGTAACTCATCTGACTACTCTTCCGGAATCTGCTCACTATGGCATTATAACTATGGCCAAGCCTTTTGTGGAAGAAATCGGAGTATGCAGAGGATAATAAGACATGGGTGGACCAGGCCTGGAATTTGTTGAAGCTCATTTGCATTCCATTCTAACCACATAACCCTACATGACCTTCATATGCCTGAAATTTGATACTAACCAGCTATAACATATAGCACACCTGCTTCCTGCCAGTTTTATCAGTATATTAGGAAAAGGACTATAAAAATGCAATGAGTTCCCTGTACACAGTGAGATGGATCCTGTCAAGCTCCTTAGGCGAGGACTGATAATGGATTAGATCATTTACTTTCGATAGTGGTTAACCAGATGCTTCTAGGAAGGTCACAAACTGAGCAAGATGGAAATAGTTCTCCCCCACCGCTGGCCGTCAGAATTTCATACTCTCCAGCACCCTCTCTTGAAATATGGAGGTTGCACCTAGCTTTTATGGCTGGTCACTATTGATAGACTGTTCCCAAGATTGCTACCACAGGCCCTCTGGCAAAGATTCCCTATGGGGAATCACCCAGACCCGACCTAAACATCAGGTTACAGCAAATTACATGGCTTGTTTGGCTACACACAGGGCTGCTGAGAGGAAGAGAACTGGTGGGGCAAAATTCTCAGACCCCAAGTCAGTTGAATGGCCCCTGAAGCCAGCGTCATACTGTGTTAGGAATGCATCTAATTTATTTTACTTCTGATGCATGCCTGCACTGCAGCCACTAGGGGCACAGGGAAAGAAGAGCACAGTAAACAGAAGTTGCCCTGGTTATCTGCTGGCCATGACTTTCCTCAGAGTTTACTACAAGGAGGTAAATATTTGCATAGCCTGCTAAACTCATCAACCAAACCAGCACTGGAGCAAGGCAAGACCAGCCAGCACAGCTCATAGTTGCAAGAGTCATTGCTAGGCTGCAGCCTCTTAACAGGTTGTTTGTTTCCAGAAGTCTGTTTCCATCTTCCCTTCCTTCCACTCAGCTCCATAGCTTTGTCTGCTCAGCCAGATCTTCTCTGTTAGTGTGTGGTAGAAAGTAAAACAACCTCCCCCCCTTCTCTTTTTAAAAAATTATCTTCCTCTTTTCCACTCTCTTCTCCATTTTGTTATTGTCCTTTCATGATTTGCCTTCATTTCTCTCCCAGCCCCTTTATAATTCCCCCTCTTTTATCTGTCAGTCTTCCTCTCCACTCCTTCTCATCCCTGGATGGTAACTTAGAATGTACTTAATAGTAATATAGGAACAAACCCTGTTTAATATTATGAACAGAAGTAGGGGAGTTAATTAGACAGTGTCATCGATGCAACGAACATGAAATTGAGCCAACTTCAGAGGATGGCGGAAGACAGGAGGGCCTGGTGGGAGCTGGTCCATGGGGTCGCGAAGAGTCGGACTTGACTGTGCGACTGAACAACAACAACAAGGGGAGTTAATATTTCTTCATGATCTATCAAAGAATTAAAAGGGTACTCCCGGGACCCATGGTGGCTCTTGTGAGTCCTGGCTACATGATCTCCCAGGGTGAGTAGGGTCACCAGAATTCCTTTCCTAGTTTTTACATTTCAGCAATCCTCTTTATTTTCCATTTTCCACAGAATTTGTCAATATTTTGTAAGCTAGAGGCTGCACCCCATCGTGTCATACTGAATTTGGTGTTTAAGTAGGCTCTGTAGTTAGTGCTTTCGTTGCCATCTCAGAACTAAAATTGCATTGAATGACCTAAAATTCCAGTACTGTGAAAGAAGAAAACTTGCCCCTAATCATTTATCCTACAGCTTTCAGGATTCCTGTCATGTCCCTTCATCTTGTTCTTTTTCTAAACTTTTAGCCTTTCTTCATAGGAAAGGTGTTCCAGCCCTCTGATCATTTTAGTTGCCCTTTCCTGCATCTTCTCCAAATGTACAATGCCTTTTTTGTGATGGGGTGATCAGGACTACATGTAATGTTCTAAATATGGCTTAGATAAGAATTGATTTATATAAGAATTGCCACCATATCTCACCTAAGCCGAATCTAGCCATGTAAAGTGAAATAATTTCAAACTATGTGAGCAAATTAAAAAAAAAAAAATTAAAATGAAGTGGTTCTATAGTTGGCTGGGAGGATATTATGTTTTACTACCTACAGTTTAATGAGATTCCTTGAGCATGTAATTAGGGGCCATTAAAAATGAGTTTGGAGTGTGCTTTTCCAACTTTAAAAAAATCTGTGCTGATTTCATTAATATCAGATGTAGAGGTGGCTGTATTAATTAATCAATCTGATAGTAGTTTCTTTGGTTTCGACAGGAAATATACTTCTGGGTGCAACTGCCTCCAGGAATTTGGATGAATTTTTCACAGATTATACTCTTCTTTCACCCAAAGGATCCTCACTGCCAAATTGCAGACAAACGGGAAAAAGATAGCTCTTGTAGATGAAATTAAAGGTCTGCTTTGCAGAGCTGGCAGTGGGATACAGGATTAGAACTAGCATATTTGTGCATTTTTTTTAAAATTGTCTCAATGTGGCAACACTGGCTGACTGGTTGGATGGCATCTGTGTCAGACACATATCTGCTGAGTCACTCTCTGCCTTCACTTCTCCTGACACCCACTGCCCATAAACTGAAGCCAGACGCTGAGGTGCCAAAGTAGTTGTCAAATTGAAATGTTTCTAGTTATTCATAAATGGCAGGATTAATTCTGATTAGATTTTGTACACTTATAATATTAAAGAAAACACATAGTTTGGTATTTCTTAGGGGAAAAAAATTAACAAGTAAGCAAACCATGGCTGCATTCCTTACCAAGCTGGTAGCATCTGTTGCTATTTGGTTGACTTTTCTATGGTAATATAAAGTAGGAACACTCTCCAAATTCTCATTGGTTGAGATTTTATACCAAATACCACTTTTGTTCATGTATTGAGAACAAACATGATGAAAAATGTTTCTGCCCAAACCATATTGTTATGCAGATGTTTAAAGGCCTCGGTCACATGGGCCGGATATCGCGGGGGGTGGTGGAACGCGTGGCTAAATGCCCCGGAGGAAACTAACCCATGGTCCCGGTCAAGGTTCCGTGGTTCGGGGGAAATGCCGATCAGACGGGTATCCTGCAGCGTGGCACAGAAGCCGCACCGCGCGATCGCACTGGCAATCGCTCTTTGTGCGCATGCGTTGTTAGGCGCTGTTGCACAACCTGTGGAGACAAACAGCAACAGGCACCGGATGCCACGTAAGTCCACCAGGAATGCGATCAGACGCCCGCCCTTGGCCCGCGGTTTCAGGAAACTAGTACCTCGTAGGTACTAGTTTTTAACTCCGCACCTTTGGCGGGGAGCCACGGGTTCACCACGGGAGCACTGCGCTTCCCAAATGTTGGGGTGAGATCACGCCCGGAAAATCCGCGGGACTCCTGTGCCTCTCCCGCGGCAACTTTGCTGTGCGACCGGGGCCAAAATAACTTTAATTGTAATAATTTCTGCTAAGCATATAATTTGTCTCAAATGTCTATAGCTAACGCATAAAATGTGCATAAAATTGATTTCAAAAGTAGGAAAATCAACAACATCATCACACTATAAACTAGCAGGAATAGCAATGGAAATGCTGATACAAAAGATAAAGAAAAGATAAAGAAAATGAACAAAGCACATCTGTACATCCTTAATAGAAAGCATAAACGGTTTTAAGACAGGAAAACATTTTCTCTAACCCAATATTTTCTTCACATAGTTGTGTGCATTTCTTGAATTTAGAAGCACTGGCAACTCAGAACTATTACAGTATTGATTTTTTTTTCTTTTAGCACTAACGCATTAGAAGAGGGGAAAGGTGATGGTACATATTAGAAAAAACATGGTAGTGGGATATATGTAAAGATTGAAACTATGCTGTGAACTTTCCAAGAATTTTTAAGTAGATGGGATTGCTTGTCTAGAAGATCAAACCGGTTGCTGAGCAAATTCTGCTGAGCAAATGCATTGACATGTATATGTATCACTGGATTTCACACCTCTGTGTATTGGGAAGGTATGGAGCAGCATTTTTGTATTCCTTTGATGATTTTCTGTTTGCCGTTTATTACAGAAATGATCTGCAATGGATAGAATAACAAATCAGACTCATTTCCAGTTCAGTGTAGGTAACAACTTGCTCAGCCAGGGCTGCTGTTAATTAGGTCTCCCTGAAATCTGGGTGACTTCGGTGACATAATAACCTCAAAATAGTCTAAGATTTTCTTCTTTGGTTTGTGAATGCTTGGTTTTCACTCTGAGGATGCTCATAGGTTAAGCTCAAACTGCCTTTAAATACCAAATATACAAATTCCGCCAGGAAAAACACCATCAAAAAATGCCAAAATATATAAACTCTATTTCAGAATTATAATCTCTATTTCACAATTTTAAAGTTGGTGGTGTCAAAACATCAAAATAAGTGCATACTGTAACTATAAACAAGGCATAGAATACAAAGTTTCCTCCTTTGAAGATAGGTATTAGTTCATGTAGTCCATTCAACTTGGTAGGAGGAATCCACATTTGCAAAACATTTTCGAAAACAGCCTTAGCAAAAAACACCTGTTCCAGATACTTAAAGGCACTCTGGGCATTTTTGCGAAGGCTGTTTTTGAAAATGTTTTGTAAATGCCAAGTTGAATGGACTACATGAACTAATACCTATCTTTGAAGGAGGTAACTTTGTATATAGTACATTAGGTTTCCCACCATTTTGGATTTACAAACTGCCCTTACAGGCAGACTAGTCAAAACCCCTCCCCTCCCATGTTCTCAATCATTTCTGAATTTCAAATTGCAGAGTTTGGTGGCTGTAAAGCCACTAGCCTGATCTTGTCAGCTCTCTGGACCTAAGTAGAATCAGCCCTGGTTAGTATTTGGATGGGAGACCGGCAAGGAAGCCCAGGGTTGTCATGCAGAGGAAGGCAATGACAAACCACATTTCTCTCTTGTCTTGAATACCTTAGTGGGTCTCCCATAAGCCACCTCAATGAATGCGGCCTAAAATAAAAGGAGAGATGGGTAAGGGTTTCTTATTCTTCAAAGGCAATCTGGCATCTGTGCTGAAATACCACCCCTGAATCCTATAGGGGAGAGTCAGACACATAATTCATGATTATCTGACATTGTATGTTGTTGTTTTGCATATCATATTTGGATATCATATTCTGGATTGAAGTGTGAGATAAATATATCTTAAATGAGTAAATGATAGTAGCAAACTGAGCACAAATTCCTGTTTTGGCAGCCTTGGCTCAGGATGAATGGATAGTTCTTCCATTCATTCATTCATTCATTCATTCATTCATTCATTCATTCATTCATTCCATTCATGGAGGGTTGATCTATCAGTGGCTACTAGCCATGGTGATTAAAGGGAACCTCCACATTCAGAAGCAGTCAACCTCTGAATCCCAGTGCCAGGAGACAACAACAAGGGAAGGCCTCAGCCCCTATGCCCTGTTGTTGACCCTTTGGAGGAACTGGGTGGTCACTGTGTGAGGCAGGATGCTGGACTAGACCTCCATCTAAGTTGGTGCCACTGAAAGCCTGGTGTCCTGGGCAGCCACCTATATAGATAGCCTGTAAGGTTGCCCGTATGGCCCCGGACAGGAGGAAGGAGGAGGAGAACAGAAATCCCATAAGATGCTTACAACTTCTGCCCCATGGTTTGAAGACTGAGAACGTTAGGTTTGCACCCAACAAGTGTCTGAATCAGCTTCAGTTCGCCCAACATAAAGATGATTTCATCCCATGCCGTCTGAATTTATTGAAAACATGCAGAGCTAACAGGTAATATAAAATAGTCATACATTTTGGCTAAAGGCTGGCTGGGCTTGGGAACAATAATCATTTTCATTATTTTATTTTTTTTGTTAGTTTAGCCATGTAAAAGTACAATGGAAAAGTCTGGCCCCGTAAAACTATGACCCAAAGTTTCCTGGGATGTATCTGTTCCTGGGCTACACTATTTGAGACTACAGGTGGGAGACTGAAAGCATTGTTATTTCTTTTTCCAAAATTCACTTGTTCGGATATCTCATGTCAAACAAACCTTTGATATGTACTTTTGATAGTCTACCTTCTGTAATATACCAGATCTGCCCGAAGTAATGTATTTCATTACCTGAATAAATACAAAGATGTAACTAATAAAATACGAGATGCCTATGCTGCTGTACAGGAGAAGTGGAGGCAGCACAATGTAATAGAAGACTAAGATAAAAGCCATTAAAAATATAAGCACATTTTCAGTGTAACGTCTGAGCATTCCTGACCATTACATTTCAAAGCTGAGCTCTCTTGTCACATATTATGAAGGATGCATAGATAGTAAAAGGTAAATAATAATAATAATCAAAACCTACAACCCCTCAATCCCCTTTGGCAAGATAACAAAATACATAAATTGTATCGCTTTAAAAATAAATTCCATTTATGTCTTATGGATATGAATTCTACATTATTAAAGATATATGCTCCCAACAGGAGAAAGTTGTTTGTTCTGCTGTTCCCTTTTATATTTCATTTTTTAAGGGTCATTCAGCCCCGAGAATCTGATCAGGCTGAGTTGGATATTGTTTCCATGTCTAATTTACGCTTCAATATAAAGATAGCCCTATCGTGATTCCTGTCAGCTCAGAAATAAGATGAACTAGATGTCTCTTCAGTGGCATCCCCCCCACTTGCAAGCAATACTTTTTACTAAGAAGTAAATTCAATTGATTGCAGTAGGACGTTCACCCAAGAAAACATGCTTCGTTCAGCATGCCTTTGACAAGGGATGCTAAGTTTCCTTTGGGGGCACAATCCTTCTCTCTTTTGATTTGAAAACCCCCGTTTCTAGTTTGTTTCTCCATTGTACCAACTGAACTCATGGTTCTTGATCTGCATACCATTTTTGTTTCCTTATATAAAAAGCCTTAAATGTTGGGATAGATCATACATGGCCCCGGGCACACGGGCCGGCTGAAACGCGGCTACTCAGTGCCGCTCCAAACTTGAGATGCCGCGGCGGGATCCCACGGATCCCCTAGCCACGGCGCAGCACTCCCCGGCACGCTCAGATGCCGAGGAGGAAAAGTCCGAGGGGAGGGGGGAGGCTGCCGAACTGCGCATGCTCGGGCATGCGCAGTACGGCTGGGGGCCGGGATGCGGCAGCGCAAGGACGCGCCGCCGATCCCACAGCCCTGCCTGCGCCGCACCAATGGATGCAACCACCTAGAGAGGTGGTTGTTTTTTGCGGCGCAGTTTGGGCTGTTGGGACAGATCAGGGACGGAGACAGCACGCTCGCCAGATGTTGAGGTGAGATCGCGCCTGTTTGCTCCACCCCAGTTCCGTCCCGCTCCCGGCCCAAATGGGCTCGTATGAACGGGGCCCATATGATGCATGTAGTACATATAAATACCATATGCATTTTATATACAAACCATATAAAATATTTACAGAGTACGAATGCGTAGAGATCCAAAATTATTGACAGAAACGAACCCACGCCCATGAAGCTGCACTGAGTCAGATCATTTGTCTACCAGGGTCAGTCTTGTCTGCTGTATCAGCCGTTCCCCAGGAAGAAACTCCTTGATCCTATACTGACCTACAGATCAGGGTTTCTCAAACTGCGGTTGAAAGAATCCTGAGGCTGAGTTTCCTTAGAACATCAAGCTAAATAAGAATATTGGTGATGGTGAACAAGCTTATCTGAACCCACTTACGGGCACTTTCCCACACACTAAATAATGTACTTTCACTTTGCAACTGGATTTTACTGTGCGAAATGACAAAATTCACTTGCAAATGGTTGTTGAACTAGATTGAAACTGCATTATTTAGCATGTGTGAAAGCTATTGTCTCACCTATTTTCTGTTTAGGGGAGTTGGGTGGTACACCTTACTTTCTGTAGTGTATTCAAAGCTGCCTTGAATGCATGATATGTTGTGAAACATCTAATTGAAGTGTAATGTAAATCTTCGTCCTGGGCTAGGATCCAAATCCATCCAATCGTGTTACTAGCCCAGGAAGCACCTAACCAATCACTTTCAAGCAAGCTCCCTGAGCACGAATATCCATGATTGGTCCTTATGTGAACAACCTTATTGGTTAGTATTTGTACAGTGGGTGTGGCTACATTAGCCGTAATGTTTAAAAGCTGCAATGTAAAGGCTGTTCTGGCTATCAGATGTTGATCCGTGTTGGAGTTGTGTTTGAGTTGAAGAATAAAGTTGTGTTCTTGCTGAATCACTCTCCGACTGCTTTGTTAAGTGAGCGACTTAACACTTTCCATTTACGTGGTACTACAGTAAGGCACTGTAGGCCTTTTTGCTGCTCTGCACAAATTGTGCCTTAGAACATGACAGGATCATTTGCAACACAATGGTCGCAATCACATGCAGAATTAGCCGCGCCATAGGCACGAATGCTGGATGGATTTTAAGGGCGCGATCAGATGCCAACATCTGCCAAGCATCCCGCTCCCATCGGCAACCCATTTTGCTCCGCTGCAGAAGCGGAGTAAAAAAGACAATGGGGAAAACCCAGAAGCAAATGGGTTTGCTACGGACCAGGAACGGACTTTCTCCTGTGTGATCGCACCAGCGTGCTCTCATGGTGTCAGGATGGTCTGATCGGGCCACCCCGACTCCATGCTGTTGTTTTTCTCTCTGTTTCAGTATGCACATCATCACACACTGCATAGGGAGCACTCGGTGTGGAGATGCGAATCATCGATCCCTTGTTGAAGCACATTGGAAATGCACAGCAAAACAAAACAAAACAAAACCCTCGACTCACCCACGGTTGCATCTGATAACAGTGGCGGGCCACCCCTGCGGCTCCCAGGGACTGTGTGATTGCACAAATGTGGGTCAAATTCCTGCGGGGCAAATAGCCTCGCTCCCCCCCGCATTATCTCATGCGTGTGAACACTGCCATAGTCAAGTTCATCTGAAAAGCATTTCCTGGAGGCTGAAGGATTCAAGGAATTTGCTCTTACATATGCTGCCACACCCAAAAAGAAGTCAGACACCAGTGTCAAGCTACATTAAGGTTTATTAAATTATTTATTTAGAAAAAAATTATTCTGCCTTTTTAGGAACCTGTCCTAGGTAGTCTACAAAATAAAAAATCATAAAAAAACAAACTTTAAAAGATATTAATTCAAATCCAGCATTAAAAACCCAGCCCAGCATAAAACCATAGATTATAAAAACAGATCACTAACAGTACATGTGAAGAAATGCATTTTTGGGGTAGAGGTCTGACCTGAGTAAAACCTTTTCCAGGAGCATTTGATACGGTCGACCACCAGTTGCTTGCCCGTCGCCTTGCCGACGTGGGGATTCAGGGGCTCGCCCTTCAATGGCTTGTCTCTTTCCTCCAAAGTCGGGGACAGAGGGTGGAAGTAGGGGAGCAGCGGTCCCGGAGGTACCCGCTTGAATGCAGTGTGCCTCAGGGGGCAGTGCTCTCCCCGATACTATTCAACATCTATATGCACCCCCTCGCCCAGATTGTCCGGAGGTATGGGCTTGGGTGTCATCAATATGCCGATGACACCCAGCTCTATCTGATGTTGGGTGGCCGGTCGGACTCTGATTCAGAAGATCTGCACCGGGCGTTGCAGGCCGTATCTGGATGGCTCAGGCTGAGCCGGTTGAAGCTGAACCCGGCGAAGACGGAGGTCCTGTGTCTGGGCCGGAACGGGAAGGGATTGGGGCTCCCACTCCCGGCCTTCGATGGGGCGCCGCTGGTGCCAGCTTCGGAGGTAAGGAGTTTGGGAGTGCTCCTGGACTCCACCTTATCGATGGAGGCCCAGGTAGCAGCCACTGCCAAAGCGGCCTTTTACCATCTTCGACTGGTGCGGCAGTTGGTTCCCATTCTCAGCCGTGAAGACCTAGCCACAGTGATCCACGCGACGGTCACCTCAAGGCTAGACTACTGCAACGCTCTCTACATGGGGCTGCCTTTGTCGCTGATTCGGAGGCTGCAGCTAGTGCAGAATGCGGCGGCCAGGCTGGTTGCTGGTGTCTCGAAATGGGATCACATCCAGCCTGTGCTCAAAGCGCTGCACTGGCTGCCTATAGCATACCGGATTCGCTTCAAAGTGCTGGTCGTTACCTTTAAAGCCCTACATGGCCAGGGTCCAGCATACCTGAGGGACCGCCTTGCCCCACATAGATCCCAAAGAGCACTTCGGTCGGGGTCGCTACATCGCCTTGCGATCCCGGGCCCGAAGGAGGCCAGGCTTGTGGCCACTAGGGCCAGGTCCTTCTTGGTGGCGGCTCCTATCTGGTGGAACAAGCTCCCGGAAGAGATC
>NW_015170287.1:105866-130255 GCF_001447785.1 Gekko japonicus | reverse complement strand
ACAGCACCGCCGGAGGTTAAGTGGCTAATAATATTCAGGGGGCCACAGTAACCTCCCCTGGAATGGATAGGTTTGTGCAATACTGGAGAGAGGGTTTTCTAGTCACGCGGGATCCTTGGGCGTTCCCATGTATAAATTGTTTTAAATTGTTTTATTGTATTTTATTGCACTTTTGTGCCTTATGCTGTAAGCCGCCCTGAGCCCGCATGCGGGGAGGGCGGGGTATAAATGAAATAAAATAAAAATAAAAATAAATAAAATAAAATAATGTTTCTCTCTGGGCAGGGGACAGGAAGGGAGGAGGAAGTCAGTTCAATGGCCTTCTACCCTTACCTCAGCTACCTCTTAAGACATGCTAATAGGTCCAGCTAGAGACAATAGGATGGTCCAGTCTCCCCTCCCCCAGCAGATAATAGAGATTTGGCGATATTGAAGATTAGAAGGACTTCAGGAAGAAACTTCTGGAGACCTCAGGAAAAGCTTCTTTGACCTAGCCTGACCTGGTCAGTGGATGGGGAAATGAGAGATGATAAAACTCCTGGGAACAAGGAGGGAGGTCTCTTTTGTGCTGGGTCCAACAGAGCAAATATAAACAGGATAGAGTTACTGCAAACAGTGCATAGTCAAGTTTATATTGATGCAACTAACAACATATCTAAACCATACATTCATGTATGTTTTACAGATAACAACTGCAAGTAGTAAAGACAAACTAAATTGAACGAAGTAGTAGTAGTGACGAACTCCCCCGGAGTTGAGACTCGTTTCGAGGAGTCTTTTTCACACAAACAATCTCATACAACTGTGCATTGACATGGTCACAAATCCTCCAAATAGACCTTCTTGATTCCTATATGTTTTGGTGTTATTCAGACATTATTCTTCACAACAATATTCAGAACGGGCTGAACTCAACTCTGGGGGAGTTCGTCACTACTACTACTTTGTTCAATTTCGTCCGTCTTTACTACTAGCAGTGATTATCTGTAAAACATACATGAATATATGGTTTAGATATGTTGTTAGTTGCATCAATATAAACTTGACTATGCACTGTTTGCAGTAACTCTATCCTGTTTATATTAGTACTATACTGCAATCCCCCCTCATTTGTTTTGCTAGGGTCCAACAGAGCAGACAGAACTCTTAACAGAGGTCTGGAGGAGGAGACCATTGCCATGTGCTGGCCTACACATGAGGGAGTCTTCAAGGTAATTGAGACTCTGTAGGTATCTGTAACTTTCTAAGCTAAGGATCCTGCCTTATATTTAGCAACAGATAGGGCATGTATAGAGGGAGGGACGGGGAATTGTGTTTTACCCTTTTCTTTTGAATCCCTTCCTCAGTCTGGTGCTGTGCTAAGAGTATGCTTGTAAACATTTTCTTTTTAATAAATACTTTATAACTTTTGATCCTGGAAGTGGTTCTCTGTACCACATAGGCCTCCACCATCTTGGACACACTATTTTAAAAGGAGCACTGGGGGAAGGCAGTAGGTTGGCAAGCGGCTATTCCTCCAAGGATGCACAAGGTGGTAAACTGTCCCCGTGGTGACCAGGCGCTGGGCAGCAGGAGACACAGAGGCAAGGCCTCAGAACTTGGTCTCAAGCCATTTAGGCCTTTAAAGCTAAAAAGTAGGACTTTGAATTGTGTCTTGAAACAAATGGACAGCCAGTATGGATCTTTCAGCATTAGGGTGATGCAATTCCTTTATCCCACTTGTGACAATAGCTTGGTTGCTGCATTTTGTATGTGCTGAAGTTTCTGGACCATTTTCAAAGACCACCCTGTATAAAGTACATTCTAGTAATCTAACCTGGATGGTAATCAGAGCATGAATTACTGTGGCCTGATCACACTTTTAAAGGAAAAAACAGAAGAAGAAGAGTTGGTTTTTATACCCCGCTTTTCTCTACCCTTAGGAGTCTCAAAGTGATTTACAATTGCTTGCCCTTCCTCTCCCCACAACAGTCACCTTGTGAGGTAGATGGGGCTAAGAGAGTTCTGAGAGTACTGTGACTGGCCCAAGGTCACCCAGCTGGCTTCATGTGAAGGAGTGGGAAATCAAACCTGGTTCTCCAGATCACAGTCTGCCACACTTAACCACTACACCATGCTGGAACAGCCACAGAAGCTGGTACACCAGCTATGTACTATATGCCACAGAGGAGAGATGGGTCTCCAACTATAGGCCAGCATCCAGGAATACCCCCAAACTACAAATCTGTTTCTTCAAAGGGAGTACAGTACTCTCCAGGATGGACTGTTTCCTCCTGTCCTTGATCTGTTTTGTAATTGACCAGCAGCACCTCAGTCTTGTCTAATGGAACTCCGGTTTATTGGCCCACCCTGTTAACTGCCTCCAGGTGGTAACTCACCTGCTTCTACAGGCCCACCTGCTTCAGATATTAAGGCGATGTAGAGTTGGGTATCATCTGTATATTGGGCCTTCATGTAGAAGTTAAACAGCATGGGGGGGGGGGCAAGACAGAGCATAAGTGCCATGGGGCTGAACAGCTGTTCTCCAGCATCGTCTTTTGGAATGGATGGGTCAAGTAAGAATGGAACCACCAAACCCTCCACTTCCAACTCATCCACTCCAATGATATCCTGTGACTGACCTGCATGAATTGTGGAGTCTAGGTCTCAGCAGATGCAAGTACTTTTATCTCTAAAATGCATAGCAATTTGTGGCTGCAGGGCTGGGGAAAGACGAGTGAAGGGCTCTCCAAAAAGCTGTGGGGTGGTTCCAGCTGGCCCGTGGCAGTTTTGGGAGTCTCCAGTGGGTGGGTGGTCTTCTGGCTGCTGACCAATCCTTGGACTCTTTTTTGTCACCTTCCCCTGCTGGGCTGGGAGCTGTCATGGGTGTGTGTCAGCTGCTGCCAGGCCCTGCACCTGGGTATCTAAAGCTCCAACAGCTGGTGTGTGGTCTGCTCTGTTCTTTGGACACACCTTCCCTTCGTCTGTTTTGGTTCTGTTGTGTGTAAATTAATTGCTTTTGTCACAGCTTTATGGTGGTTTTGGACATTGGGTCAGATCCAGTTTGGGGGGAGAGGCTGCACCTACATGCCCGCCTCCCTGAGTGGGGACCCCTTTATTGGGTCTTGGGGTCCAAGCCATTAAGCAGCATGCCCAGCTCGGGGGCAGTTGCCTGGCTCCACTCCCAGGTGGCAAGGGTTTCATGCAGGGGCTTGTAGCTTTGTGGGACCACCTGCTTGTCACTCCTGGTACCCCCAGCACATGGGCTGGGGCTTTCATTGCCCGACAGTTGGGTCACTTGATGTTTGGATCCTACCCTGTGCTCTGAATGCTGTAATAAACCAAGCTGTGGCCTGTTTTTTTCCCTATCTGTTGTCTGTGTGTTTACCTGGAAATTTCTCTTTTCTTTGCTCACTGCCCCTCGCTGCCCTTAGGAATGCAAAGGTATCACAGTGGGCTTGTATTTTGTCCAAGTTAACATTTCCAGGAGCCTGGGGTAAGAGCTACTTCATACTCCAGAAAAGTTTAAAACAAATTGTTCCATTTCCACCTCCCCCATATATGTGGGGTGCTGTTGGGATTTGGAAGTTCTCTCCCTGAACGTATTTGTTTATGCATGCTAATGTCCTTGCTAGTTAAGTTGAGGGACCCATGGGAAAGCCGACATGTATTGCCCGCCAGAGTAAGATGATAAAATGCATAATTGCTTAGTATTGAGATTCTCCAATTGGGTAATCAATAGGCCGAGGATGGGCTAGTGAGAAAGCATTTGGGCAGAACCACCCTAACTCCAAGCTCGGAGTAGTAATGTAGCTGCCTCTCACATTTTCGAGCCTACACACCAAGTTATCAGAGAGACGCTCTCAGCTTAGAGGCGGTTGCTCATCATTCATCACCCTTCCCCTACACTAATCAGTGTGCAAGTTCAGGCAATAATGTCCCAACACCAAGAGGGTTCCCTTACCAGGCCACTTGGGCTGGTCAGCCTGCACTATCTGGTTTGGTTAGGTACATCGTTATAGATGCCTCAGGATGCTTGCTGATGTAAGTAAATTGAAGAATGTGACCCACACTAATAATGCTACCCTGTTTCACTGAGACCAGGCCTATTTATCAACAGCCCACCCCCCTTAAACACAAGCAGTTTGAAACAGTTGGAAAAAGAAGTTATGTGTGCTAATCTGAGAGAAGAATCTAAACAAATTCCCAGTTATTGCCACACTGCAAGAGTTTCCTCTTGGTATTAAGAGGTGTGTTCTAAGTGTTAATAGCTACTTGCATTTAGTTGTCTCTCACAGAATGCTTAACAATTGCCTGGTGCCCTATCACAGCAATTTCAGCAAAAGTACCAGTTTCTAATGACAAACTGCGCAGTCAGGGTTGGAACTCTGTTTTATTTCAAGGCGGTGACTTCCACTGGGCCACTCTGGGGCCAGAAACTACCAGGCAGAAACTGTTCTTTATCAGTTAGAAGTAATAGCACCAAGACCTGTGCTTGGGACCCAGGGACCTTTGATAATATTTAGTACATGAACATATGAATCTGCCTTGTACTGAATCAGATCACTGATCCATCAAGGTCAGTACTGCCTAATCATACTGGCCGTGGCTTTCCAAAGTATCAGACAGAGGTCCTTCAGATTACCTGCTGCCTAGTCCTTTCAACTGGAGATGCGTAGGACTGAACCTGGGACCTGCATGCAAAGCAGATGCTCCATCACTGAGCCATGGACTCCTCTCCTCCCCTATTGTTAGTCAGTTATTGGGCATGGACAGGGGTCATTTCGTAGAAAAAGAGGTGCAGGAACTCATTAGCATAACGCATTAGCATAACTTATTTGCATATGCCACACCCCCTGACATCACCAGAAGTGTGACAGAAGGCAACACCCACTCCAACTTTCCTGGCTGCTTCTTGCTCCTCGTGGCCCAGGGCTGCCGGGAGCAGGGGGCGGGGTTTCTTGCATGTGCCCACCCCCTGGGCTCTTTACTGCCGGAGCTCCGCTCCTGTGCGCTCCTGCAGGAAATGACCCCTGGGTATGGATTTCTATTTGAGAAGCTAAGAAAGAGCCTTCAGTAAAGATGATAGAAAGAATGGGGACAGAACAGGCAGTGGGTTCAAAACAGGGGCATGAGAGAAGGTGGATAAAACATAGTGCTTCATGTTCAAGGAACAGAGACCAGAAAATAATAACTGGGAAATGGTACACAGAACCAAGGAACATGAAAGACGTGGTGTAGAAAGAGGGTAGACAGTCTGGGTGGTTCTGTAGGCTGGGCTCTGTAAACCAGGAAGCTACGTGGGGGTTAAAAAATCATATCTCACATTGTGATTGGGGGGAAAAAACTCTCAAAATCTTTGCCTGCAGGTGTCTAGTTTTATGATAGAACATATTGTTATTAAAATGTGTCCTTGGTTTAAAAGAACTGTGCAGTTTACTCTTTGAATTGAGACAGTTCGCCCACCATGAACTATATGGAAGAAGTGATTTAAGCCATAGTATGCATATTTAAGCACAAGAGATTGGGAAGCTTTATTTATATAGCTGTGGTTATTTTTACTGAGATGGAATCATGCTGGCTCTATCTAGTGGATATCTGCAAAACTGCACATTTGCCTGGAGCTGTTTTTTCTTCTTTTAGCCCGAAGCACCTAGATACATGAAAAAGGAAGATATATGATATTCTTGTGTCCCATTTCTGGAAAATACTATCAATATATGAAACACACAGGCACAATTCTAATTTCATGGATTTTGTATGGAAACCGTAAGCACTGTACTTTCATAGAAAACCTGTCTCTCTACTTGAATATTGGTCAGTTGCACTTTGGACGGTCTTGATGTGACATTAGAAAGGTATTGATCAGAGCCCTGACCTGGATAGCCCAGGCAAGCCCAATCTTGTCAGATCTTGGAAGCTAAGCTGGGCCAACCCTGGGAAGTACTTGGAAGGGAGAGCGCCAGGGAATACCAGGGCTTGGACGCAGAGGTAGGCAATAGCAAGCCACCTCTCTGAAACATCCAAGCCCCACTAGGGGTTGCCAGAAGTCAACCATGACTTCTGGGCACACACACACAAATACTCTCACACACACCCTCAAAAGAAAAGTGTTTTTTTTTTTTGAATAAGCTTTATTCCCTCTCCTAAAAAGGAGAGATATTTCTTTTAAGTTCAAGAAATAGAGTGGGTATATAGCGGGATGAAGAATAGAATGAGTGGTGTTATTCATATTAGTAAGTTAATCTGTTAGTACTCAAAGCTCTAAGTCCATAAAGTCCATCTTCGGTCGTCATTCTGTTAATCAATGTTAAACAAAATGTTTAATTTGTTAGTAGTGTCCTTCTGGTGTGGATTTTTTCCAAGTATAATCCGAAAAATAAAATCAAACAATTTTTTCTCTTTTGTCTTTGAACTTGAACGTCAGCCCTTCGGGTATCAGCCATTTATATCCTGTTTGATGGTTTTGCAAGAAAGTGGTCAATCCCTTGTATTCCTTTCTTTTCATTCTAATTTCAAATGGAACATCTTTCAAAATTCTGATTAATTGATCTCCGATTTTCAGGGGTGACGCAGATGTAGTCCTTAAAATTTGGTCCCTGAGACGTTGTTTAGTGAATTTCACGACCACTTCAGCTGGCAACTTATTTTTTCTCGTAAAGTTGGTGTAGGCCCGATAGGCCAAATCCATCTCTTCCTTTATTTTTTCCGCTTCGTTGCCAAGCAGTGGTGCTAAGGCTTCAGCCAGGATGCTTCTCAGGTCCTCTCCAGTTTCTACCTTCCAACCCTGGAACCGGAGAGTATGGTTTGATTTTTCCATTTGTAACAATAACAGTTTGTTTTCTTGCTTTTCTTGATGCTTTTCAATTTTAAAGACCTTTTTCTTGACAATCTGCACCTCTTCTGCTGATACCAGGCATTTCTTAGCAATATCATCTACCTTTTCAGCTGTTTCTGTCATCTTTTTCTGCTGTAATCCATAAGCATTTTCCATGGAGTCAAGTTTAAGATTTATTTTTTGCAATTCTGCCAGCAGATGGCGAGCAAGTTCACTGTCTGTTTGATTGACAGCAGTTCCAGCAGTGGAGGGGCTAGGACAGGAAGTCCCGCCTGCCTTTTTCAAAGGCTTTTCTATTGCTTTTCTAGTCCCCGCCATTTTACAAGATTGTTTACACTTGGAAAATTTCTTTTTTTTTTTTCTGCTTCTCTTCGGGACAAGTCCCTTTCTCTACTTTTCTCTCCCACCCAGAAGGTAAGCGTTTATATCGTTTTGTGCTTTACCCCCCGTTTTTTTTCAGTTTTGCAAGAGTCTTTCGTGAGGGAACGGGGGTGGGGGGTAGAGCCCTCCCTTCCCCCTTCTCCTCCAGCCGCTTCTCTAATGGGGGGGTAAGCTTGCCGCTTTAGTTTTCAGACGTCCACTTACGGTTTCGCTTGTCTTCGTTCTAAAAAGAGCTTTGTCGCATCACCACTCCGCTCCACCGGTGGCGTTGCTAAACCCCTTCAGGGGTCAAGTCACAGCCGGGGCCGTTTGGGGTAAATGGGAGAGCCTCAATTCCCGACCATCAGATCGGCAAGAGGCTTCCCCCTAGCGCACCCCCTGGTTCGGAGCCCTCTCCCTGAGGGCTCCTTAGGATCTCCGCTGGCGCGGGACCCCCCCCGGGCTGTGCTTGGGCGATCCGGCTCTGGGAGATGTCCCAAGAGCCGGTCGCCATTCGCGCCGCCGAAACCGGAAGTCCCTCAAAAGAAAGAAAGAAAAGTGTTGATCAGCTGTGGTCAAGGCCCCCTCAAAGTTCACTGTGAGCCGACAGCCTCTGGGAGTTTCAGGGAGCAGAGGCACTGGAAACTGGAGTAACACAGTGCTGTGACATCACTTTTGAGTACGTACCCAGAAATGACATCACGGTGTTGCATCATGCCAGCCCCCTCAACCGTTTTGCTCCTGCTGCTCCACCAAGCAGCAATGGAAGCCCAGAGAGGGCTGGGAGCAGGAGGTCTTCCTACTTTGAGCCCTCAGAAAATAGGACTTTTCAGACATTGCAAGTCCACATGCACGGGGATCCCAGCAATTGTACCCTCCTGGTATGTGTTGTCTGAAATACACTACACATCAAAGCCTGAAAAAACAGAGGCTATACATGCATGCAAAAACCAGTGCCTTCCCCCTTGAAACAAGAGGAAAGGTAGAATATAAATGTCTTAGTAAATAAATAAATAAGATAAAAAAACATGGCAATTGTGTCTAATAGGATGAGTAGGTGTAGACTTTCCAATTTCCCGGGGGGGGGGGCTGGGGCTGGGCCAGAGGCATTGCTTTGCTAGGAGCAAGGGTGGCTCCCGGGGGAGGCTGAGCACCTTCCTGAAAATTTCGGCGGGGGCTGACGCCCCACCGCCCCCACGAAGATTACGCCTATGAGTAGTGCCCATCAGATGTTGACAAATGTCACTCATAATAGCAATGAATCGTCATAAATGCTAGTTTTTTAATAGCCAGTGCTTCTGGAGTCCCTAATTTTGTTTGCATTTATACTGATGTATACTGTTGGTGGCATTTGGTAAATATTGGTCTCTGAACATCATTTTCACTGCTGTTGTCCCCCAACTTCTGTTTGCTGTTTCTGCTTTCTTTCATTGTATCAAGCCCCTACAGCCATTCATGCTGTCTGCTCACTGTCTTTTTAAGTACTGATGAATACTGGGACACTGGGCAACAAGGTTCAATTCCAAAGCCCCCTTACTCATATGTATTAAGACTACAACGCAATGCATGCATGCATCAGCATATATGTATAAGGGTGATATTCTTTAATCTCTAGCTTTGTTGCACAACAATTGCATGTTCTTTCATTGTTTTTTGGAACATGGTACATTTCAGAAAGAGGCCACATAAGCACATGAACCAAATTATACTGCAAGTCTTGTATTATTTTCTTTCCCCTTATTGTTCTTATGGGGTTATTTGATATTATGTCTTCTTGGAGTTCTTGCTTGCACGAAGCACATGACATTTCGATTATCCTCTCTCAGACGCTTGTTTTCTAAGGGAAAAGCAATTGAGTTTGTCTTCCAAGATGAAAATAAATGGGGGTGGTATCTCTCCATAACCTTTAGATTTTTTTTTACATATGTTCCTGCACTAAAACATACAGGTCACCTATTTTTACTCTATTGGGTTTGTTTCTTCAGTGATTTAAATATTGAACTGCTGCTCGAATGTTTCTTTTCTGTAGCCATAATTAGTGTTGAGTTCTTCACTACCAGCAGTTTATCTCAAGCTCAGCAAACAGCTTGTTGCTCTTACTGAAATTATTTTCAAGCACAAAGCACTGATCAGAAAAGGGAAATGGCACAATGGAGTACTGATATAAATCAGGAGGATGTGGATTGGAAGAAGGCTGAATATTGAGTGGGGAAAATGAGATAGCCCTATGTGTTTTTGTTTTTGTTTTTTAATCAAGGGGAGAGAAAGAAGCTGTGTTAACCTAAAGCTGAAGAAATGATGTATTTAGGACAGGAGACTGAGGTATTATGATTCTGCAGACCTTGTAATTGAAGGAGCACAGGGACTCTCTTAATTGTTGGGTTCCAAACTCACCTTCTCTTGTAAAATTGGTTGCATGGATATAGTCACTGCATTTGGAAGGAGAATTGTGATCATGAGTGACTAAAAATGCAGTCCTAAGAAGGTACTCGGAACCTTGCTGAAGTCTACTTAGTGGGACTTATTCCCAGGGAAGTGTTTCTAAGAAGGGTTATTTTTCTAAGCCTACTGAAGTCAAGGGACCTTGGAAGGGTGTGGTTCTGTTTAGGATCACAATATTAAAATGCCGTTTACATGGTAGGAAGATCCGGAGGCCATCATTCATTCATTCGTGTAGTTTCAAGATGAGTTTGTTGTCATGTGCTCCAAATTAACTTCTAGCAATATTAATCTCAGGGCAATATTCCGGTTTTGATCTAGGAAGCCTTTAATTTCTTGGACCCACCATACACAGGGGATCAATTCCTCTCTTGTGTCCTTGTGTCTTGTGTGTAAGGATGCTCTCTTAGGGATACATTCAGAGTGCCAAGTTGCAGCACCAAACATTAACAAAATATAACCACCATATTCACAGGAAATATACATCTGAAAACACTGCTTGGTGGCTTTGACAGACGCCGTACACGTCCCTCCCTTCTAGGCAAGATTTCCCCTCCGTTTTTCTTTTGTGTCCCTTCACTGACTGAGCAGCCCTGGTAGCATGTCTTCTTCTTTTTAAAGTAACTGTAGCAGTTCCTCCCTGTGTCAGTAATATGTAATGCCTTTTTTCTCAGCCCAGAACATGAGGGAAGGGTTAGCACCTCCCTTTAACTTAAATGACAGAAAATGACACTTGAGATGCTTTTAAAATTCAAAAATAACAGAAGGTTTTTATTTAACAACAGGAGGAAAGGTCGGGTGAAAATCAGGGGTTGAAAATACTGAGGTAAAATATATAAGCACAAACTCTTATATTCTTATAAATCAGGCTAAGGAGAGTTTCATGAATTATTCACAGTCACTATAGAGGCTTTTGTTCCTGCGTTTCCCCAAACTACTCCAGCATACTTTATTGGTATAATAGCAGGGCCTTTTGCTGCCCACAAGGCTGGCACCCTCTTCCCAGTATCCAAAACCCTTCTCTTGGAGCACCAGTTTTTGACTGACTCTTTAGGTCTCTATGGGCAGTTTTTATTTACATCAGACCAGGGATCTCTGTATCCTTCAGAGATATCACCCTGTTCAACTGGGTAGGGAATTTTCTCCTCTATCTAGACGTTTATCCCCTTTCCTTGGCCTGGAGTCTCAGTTAACTTCCCAAACATCCTAGCCAACTTTCCCCCAGTTCTCCTGTCTGTATTGAACTGCTCTCAGCTAAGGCTGATGTTAAACTCTCCCAGTCAAGGCAGAATTCGGACTTTCTCCAGTCAAGGCTGAAATCGGAAATGAATCTCCTCAGCATTTAGCTCTCTTAAGACCCTGGCCCTTTCTGCACTGACAGCTTGCTCTGGAGAATCTGAGGAGTCAAGCTTTAAGGGTTGACTTCGCAGTTGCATGCATTCCCTCTGCGCTGGTCACCCCCCCCCAGTTTATTTATTTGTGTATTCCGTATATATTTTTCATCTACAAGCAAAACCCACATTTTTTGAGCTAAATGGTTGCCAACCCCTCCCTCCCTCCCTGATTCTGCAAAAAGAAAGGCAAGGGAGGGGGAAATCTGGACTCACACATGCAAGAATGACACATTTGGGAGCAGGGAATCCCCTAGTCCTTTATACTTACTGATTCCTTCTTATGCTGTCTCTGACTTTTTAAAATAGATCCAGTTTGCCTGAGCAGGAGGACATGTTCTCTTTTGTCTTCGGAGAAGGAGAGAAAGAAAACAGAACAGGGAGGGAGCATCAACCTAAAGAGAGAGAGGAGGAAACAGGGGAGGGGCAGCGGGCAGTACTTAAATACCCACAGAAACAATTCTACTTTAGAAAGGATTCACAATTTGAAAGTGGATGAGAACAAATAATCACTACAAAAGGAGTTTTGGTAGCTGTGGGGCAACAGTGTGCTGGAAGCAGTCTGAATGCAGATTCCTGGAAACAAATGCAAAACCCTGAAACAAAGTGAAAGTGACAGTGGGAGGCAACACAGAATGGAATAATGGGATGCACTCAGAGAGACCAAGGCAAAACATGGGTACAGAAAGGGCCTCTGTCTGCTCAGCTCATACTGACCAATCAGATTGCTCAGAGCAGCCTGTCACTCAAAGCTCTCTGGCTCTGCAAAGAATTAACCCTTCACAATCTTGTTGTTCATGTACAGCACTTTTAAGCCTCTTAAAAAGTGCAGTCTGTCACAGTGGGAAACATCAGATTTTCAGTATTGCCCTATTTCCAAGGAGTATTTGGGTGGCAATGGTTAGACTGATCCAGAAAGGTAATTCTTACATTGCTATGTAGTTATATTCATATTTTCAGTCCCACCGTATTGATAAAACAAAATATAAAGCTAGGAAATAAACCATTTGTGATGAAGTAGATGGGAAAGGTTTTGTAAGAACACACAAACACAGGAAGCCACCTTACACTGCACTAGGCTCTTGTTTCATCGAAGTCAGTATTGTCTACTCAGAATGGCAGCAGCTCTCCAGGGTCTTAGGTAGAGCGTAAGTTGCTTATGATATGTTGGCAAATTTTGGCAGGCACCCCATAGTATCATCATCATTGTCATCTTCATCATTGCCATTGCCGCCGCCACCACCACCACCACTGTCATCATCTCCTTTATGAAATTTGTACCCTACCTTTTGCTGTTATCAGAGCCACCAAGGCAGCTAACAGTTTAAAAACATACATAATAAAAATCACATCTTAGTCACTAAAACCAACAAACACCCACTCATTTGAAACCCACAATTAAAACCAAAGCTAAAGTACACATACAGAACCACAATTTAAAGATGCAGGGGTGTTGAACTCATTTGTTATGAGGGCCAGATCTGACATAAATGAGACCTTGTTGGGCTGGGCCATGTGTGTCATAAAAGATAATGCCAGGTAGCGGAGATATAAACTTTAAACAGGACACCGTGAATTCGACACCCCTGATAGGACATGCAGGAGGGATCACTGAGAGATGGCAACAATGGGGGACAGGTGAGTCTCCCTGGGGTGAGAGGACCAGTGTTTTGGTGTCATGATGGAGAATGCTCTCTTCTGGGTTGTCACCTGCCTAATGTCAGACCTGAAACAGGGCCTCAGAAGATGACCATAGAGGTCAAGCAGTTTCATAAGGGGGTAGGCAGTTCTTCAGATATATTGATCCCAAGCCATATAGGACTTTAAAGGTCAACACAATGGTGCCTAGAAACAGATTGGGAGCCAGCGTAAATGGGCCAAGACTGGAGTGATATGCTCCTTATGACAAACTCCAGTCAACATCCAGGTTGCAGCATTCTGGACCAACTGAAGTTTCCAAACACTTTTCAGTGAAATGATTAAGGTTATTCCTAAACATCCCATCAATCATCCTACAGTGGGGCAGGCTGACCAGTAATGCCTTGTCAACCTTAGTTATCTTATCATGGCATATGGTGTGTGGTGGAGGACAGTCACCATTTCTCAAGCACAGTTAACAGGCTGGTGAGGATAAACAAATCTGGCAATGCATTGGTGGCTGAGTTTCTAGCCAGGATGGTATTGTCCAAACCAGAGGTAGCCAAGTGAAGCCCACCCTTACAACTTAGGGTTAGCAGTAATGATGTTGATCAGTTATGTGATACACCTGTTAAGCCCATTCCTTTGAGAGCAGTGCCTGGAACAACCACTTCCTATGTAAGAATAGTGTCTAAAATAACAGCATCAAAAGTGTAAAGATGCAGAAATTGAAGCTTCCCATATCTAAAGAAGTCAACAGAGATCTTTGAAAAGAACACATTAAAAAAAATGATCTGGGCACAAATTTTGTTGTTGTAAGCTGGCTGCTTATGATCACACTCTGGAGCCCCGTAACTGGATACACAACATACTGTAAAGGGCAAAAAGGCTTATATATTTGTCAAGGAGTTAATTTTGCCTCTGGTGATAAATACGTGCAAAGTGCATTGTTCGGGGACTTAGTTGCAAAACATCCTAAGAACAATTCCTCTCCTAACAATACGGTACAGAGCAGAATCAATGGAATGTCGGGGGACATGAAATGGCCAATAATTGAATACATGAAATATAGGAAGCGTTTGCCGTACTATAAGATGCGGCAGCATTGCAGAGGGAACACAGGCAGTGAAATGGGGTGGTTTATAAGTGAGGTATTGGCACTGGTGATTGCTACTGAATGGTTGCTATGTAAAATGAAGCCCTTAAGCAGTCCTTCTGTCTTCTGTAAATGGAAAACGAGAGTTCTCAGCATGGTTTCAGAAAGCACCCTCTCAAGATCAAACATTCCCGGAGCTTAGCTAGCATCGATCCATGCAATTCAGGGGCAATTCTAAACACAAAATATTTATGGGAGCCAGAATACTCTTTCTTTCTCTCTCTCTCTCTCTCTCTCTGTGTGTGTGAGCATCCATGTCTTGCAATCCATAGAATTCTGCACCTGGCCCAGGTAACTAGCCATATATATGATCCACCTAATTCCAAGTTTTCCTCCAATTGGCAGCAGCTTTCTCCATTTGGATCTTCTGCTGTCTGTTATGTAAGGGCCTTTTAAAGTCAGATTGAAGCCTTGAACATGCCAATGAGTGCCTATGATGGACTAGCTCAGAAGCAAGTATCACCTGGCAAAAAGTTTTTTTGGGGACGACTCATATCCTCATTATGAAGATGGAGGGAGGGGCCAGGCAGCAGTTCTATAAAGAGCACTTTTCTCCATGTTCATTAAAGAGAAGGTATTAATCTGGAAGAAGAGACATAAGGGGAGAAATAAGTGTTGGGATTTGGATCATCTATTTTCTTGCAATGTTCGATTTTATGGGTTTTTAAAAAATTCTAATTTATTGTGCACTGTTGTACATTGTTATTAACATGACAGCTAATCCAAGCTCTGCTAACAAGTTACAGTGAAGGCATAGCACATTCTGTGAACAGTGTATACTTGATCTTTATTTGTATGTGCATTGAGCAATTCTTATGTTACAGTTAAGGGTATGCAATCTTTTCTCTCTTAGTATTTTTTCAGTTCAGGTCTATTGGACCCTCTCCAAAATTTTGAGATTCCCCCCCCCCAAAAAAAAGATCCCAATACTGATAAATTATTTGGATCTGGGATTTTTCAGAAATCCCAAAATTTGTGGGGAGGGCGGGGTATAAATTAAATAATAAATAAATAAATATTTCAAGGTCCAATAGTCCCAAACCGGAAAACACCTCAACTCCATCTTGAGTCCATATGAGAAGGGAGGAGTATAAATAACATAGGGCAATTCTGCATCTAGCATTTGCTCCACCTTTTTTCAACTGGGAGGAAAAAGTGCAGCTCAAAAGCACATCCAAATACCTTGGGGCAACGCACTGACTGCAAAGTCACCCCTGAAATAAATCTATGCAGAAGGTACAATAAAATCTGGAGTGTGGAGGCTACCATAAAATTCAATGATCAAAGGAAGTGAAACCAGCATGCAATGCAGAGGGGAATTTTTGTTTCAATGTGGGTTTCATGAAACAATGGAGGGAAAATCCAATGCAGAATCAGCCATCAATAATAAGCAAATAAATAATAATACTTCAATTAACTCAGTCCACTAGCCCATCAAACTCCCTGGAATCTGATCTTAATCTACTGCCAGGCCCACCCAGTTACGTGAATTGAAAACCAAACCAAACCAGAAGCTGGCAACTCCATTAAGGTTACTTATTCGGTACCAGCTTGCAATTTAGAATGCCTCTTGAATGCTTGAAATAGCTGATGAAACTCTTAGAGCTGTCCAACAAGCTTGAGAAGAGCTACTGTACCATGCTTGAATTATTAGTAAAAGTCTTTATTCTCTAAAATCAGTGAACAGTCTTGGTAGCAATATTGCCCTTTCTCAGGCTGATAATTATCTTGGAATAAGAAGTTTCCAACTCATTGCCTTGATGATGCAGTCCTTGAGATTCTGAATTGCTTGTTTCATCCTTCTTCTACCCCCTTGCTCCAGTTAGCACTTGGAACACATTGTAATTCATCAGGCCCTTGGTGTAATGATTCAGTGCTAAATTGGATTAATTCCTGAAAGTGCTGAAGGCCAACAATGAAATGAAATCTAAGTGCACTGGCTGCAGAAGAAGTGAAAGAAGGGCCAAGCTGTACTTTTAAAGCCTCCAAAATGTTCAAGTCAAGAAGACTTCAGATGATTTGATGAGTTCCTCAGGGAACAATTTATGGGCACAATCTGGCCGAAGTTAAGTCCTCTGTAAACTCTCCCACTTCATACCAATGGCTTCCTGTGTTGAGCCAAGTGGGGAAAGATGAAGCATGACCAATTTGTTCCTACTTCTTTTGGACATAGAAAATGGGATTTTGCAACTTCTAGGGTGAATTGAGGTTCGTCCCCCCCCCCTTTAATGAACTGACTTCCTGCCTTATAGTAGAAAAGACAAACAGAAAGTGTATCATTATTCACACCTTTCTTTTAGTGCTATGCTGCAATCTGCACAGAAAACACATATGGGCCCCGGTCACACGGCCCAGATAACGTTGGGGGGGGCATGGCTTTTTGTGGTGGTGCACTTTGACCCTCCTGAACATGATCAGGCATGACGGTGGGCAGGGCTCTAGTCGGGGGGGAGCTCTCAGGTACGGAGCTCCGGAAGAGAACCTCTAGGGGGCGGGGCGGTCACGTGGTGAAGCCCCGCCCCCTTCTTTACCCCGCCCTCTGCTTCGATCCTCATTCCGTTTGGGAATGAGGATGAAGCAGGAGGGTAAGTAGCCGGGCCTTCTGACACACTTCCGGTGATGTCAGGGGGCGTGGCATATGCAAATAAGTTATGCTAATGAGTTATGCTAATGAGCTCCGGCAGCTCTTTTTCTACAACAAGACCCCTGACGGTGGGGAATCGTGGTTTCAGTTCGTTGGCACGCCTTTCCGGTGCGCTTCAACGCCGCGAAGGGAGCACGCTGGAGCAATCAGACAGAGGACGTCCGTCTGTGGCCCGTTGCAAGTGTTAGATAGTGGACTTTCTCCGGTTCCTTTTAACTCCGGATCATCAGTTGGACGTGACGGGTTGGCAATGGGTGCATGACGCTTGCCAGAGGTGCCCATATGACTGCGCCCGTAAACTGTGCCTGTAAACTCTGCCCGGGATCCATGAGTATCCCACGGCGACTTCTGCGTGTGATCGGGGCCATGGATAATCTTAAAAAACCAGAATGGAATATTTGTGAGCTGAGCAATAGGTCAGCCAGCCTCCAGGTGGGGCCAAGAGAGCTCCTTGGATTACACGTGATCTCCAGACTACAGAAATCAGTTCCCTGAAGAAAATGGTTTCTTTGGAGGGTGGAATCTATGGCATTCTACTCCTTTGACGGCTCTCCCCTCCACAAACCCTGCCCTCTCTAGGCTCCACCTCTAAAACGCCACATATTTCCCAACGTGGAGTTGTCACCCTAGGAGCAGGCATGTATGTGAATGCCAGTTTGTGTGGAGAGCCGTCCAGGAAAAAGAAGGAGCAGGGAACTAGATCTGGTAAAAATGAAAGTTTGAGAGTTGTAAGAAACAAATGTTTATCTTTGCGAAATCCTGAATTCCTAAGGGGATTATAAGCCTTAAAATCTGTGGTATTTTAATTGTGTGCACACATCTGCATGTTTTGTACTTTCTCTGTTACTTAATAGAGTATTTTATTACTAATTTTCAACGGTTTGGGCCCAAATGTACAATCCAATTCATCATATATTTAATGCATTTTCAAATTGTGGAAGTAAAAATTCTCCATCTCCTACTTATTGCTTCTCTGTTTTCTTTATTTTCTACTTTTCATCTTACCATTTCCCAAACGAACTGGAGTTTAATTGGATCAATGTTTATCCCCTTCCATAACTGTAAAAACTTCAATTCTCTTTCCACTTCTCTGTTGCCATAATTGATTTTTCCTATATTATTGGATGGCATCTGCAATGTATTCTTTAAAAAATCCCCAGCCCACTCCTTGGGTTTAATGTTATCTTTTGCAAACACAATAAACAAACCTTAATGTTGCAATTAAATAGGTGCCAGGTTGATTCACAAACAAACTGCTATTTCTTTTGATTTCAAATGCATTCTAATACTGATGTGGCTACCCCTCGTGCTCTCTTGAAATTAAACTATTTATTTTCTTTATTATGTAAAGACTGTAGCTGCTAAATCATCGGTGCTTCTGTGCATTCTAATATTGTACTTCCCCAGATATTTGCCTTATTAACTCATATTGCCTTCATGTCATGGAGGCCAGTTCTACATGGCTCCTATCCAGGGCTCTTTTTGTAGAAAAAGCCCAGCAGGAACTCATTAGCATAATAGGCCACACCCAACAGCAAGAACTCATTAGCATATTAGGTCACACCCTGACAGCACCGCTCATTAGCATATTAGGCCACACCACCATGTTACCAGAACTGTGGTCATCCAGACACACCCACCTTTCCCTTCTTATTCTGTTTACCTTGTTTGTTGTCAAAACCCAGGGCTTTTTAAAACTCCTTTGCATGTTAGGCCACACACCCCTAATGTAGCCAATCCCAATGAGTTTCTGCTATTGGGTGTGGCCTATTATGCTAATGAGTTCCTGCTGGGCGTGGCCAACTCGGGAGCCAGCCGGAACTCCGTTCCTGTGCGTTCCTGCCCAAAAATAGCCCTGCTCCTATCTATGCCAAAGGTGATGTCAGGAGTTTTGGACCACACGGGTAGGGCCCATACTATAGCAGCTTCTCTCCCCACTTACACCGTTTCAGTTAATGAAGGAACTAGGGTTGCCAGCTGCAGTTTGGGAAATGTCTGGAGATTTGGCAGCAGTGCTTGCAGAGTCTGAGGAGGGGAGGGAGCTCAGCTGGGATGTGGTGCCGTACAGTCCATCCTCCAAAGCTGCCATGTTCTTGAGGGGAACTCAACTATGTAGTCTGGAGATCAGTTGCAGTTCTGGGACCATGGCCACCACGGAGGTAAGCAACCCTAGTTATGCCTTGGTCCTCCCATGTAGCTTTGATGTTATGTCCCTGTCCAGATGTTTCTCTGGCAATGTGGGGAAGGAACTGCACAACCGCAGCTCTGATGACACAAAAGGCAATGTGAGAAATGGCTCCAGTCTCAGCTCTCCTGCCAAGCCATGTGAGTGACCATTTGGGGCAACATTCTATTGGGGTACCCACTTTAGTGTGCTCCTCAACATCGGTGGCCCAGTAGAACCAAGACAGCTGTTTTCAAAATGTTACTCTCTGGAGTTCCTCGGATGGACAAAGATTTGAGCTAATGATTGCTTGGCTCTTAGCTGCACCAGCATTCAAGAAATGAGAGCCTTGTGTGAATAAAGAGGCTCACAAGCCCTGTTCCCTCAGATTCCAGGAGCCAGAAGAGTTCCATGGGTGCCCTAGTTCTCTGTCCAGTGATACACTTGCTTTTCCTTCTCCCTTTACTTTCACAGGGGGTTTCCTCCTCTCACTGGGTAGTAACCACTGCCACAAACATAACTGAAACAATTACTCCCCCTGGAAGGATTTGTACCAGCACTCTGTATCATATTGCCTAAGTGCAGTATCTCCAGTGCTGTTCATACTAGCAGAGACAGTCTTTCTCTTTTTTGCATCTTCACACTTTGGGGCTGGCTTTACTATCCCCTGCTTGAACCTTCCAACTGATTCTAAACAGAATGTCTGATCCCCACAACTTGCAATTAATACACGTTTGTAGCAAAGTAGTATGTTATTGAAGCCATGATGGAACAGGAACACGTTCACTGTTTAGAATAACTTGGAAGGTTCAAGCAGGGGATAGTAAAACAAATTCAAACCGACAATAACCAATGGACATGGTTCCCACTCGCACGGGTAGATATTCAGATTCGCGCGCTTAGTCTGAGAAGCAACGGTTTCCTAAAAGATAAACAATTAATTCTTCTCACACTCTAGCTCATTATAGATTACGCGAAGCCATCTCCTCTCCGCACCTGTGACGTTGCAGATAAGCACGTTTCAAAGCAGAAAGGAATGCATAAGACAAGCAAATGTTCAATTCATTATACCAGTAAGCATGCACAGTTGGGTATCAGTAAGGAGCGCTAAGGAGGGGAAGGGGAACCCTAAACAGGGATGGTGTTATGCATCACACAGAGTTCTTTGGCCGCTAGCTGACACACAGTCATGAGCTGCCCCTCCCCCTTCCCACTCTTTGAAAAGTATAACTGAATCAAGGGTTGTACAGTAGAGCCTGACCTCATCTGATTGCGGGAGCTAAGGAGAGCTGGTAGTTGGATGGGAGAACACCAAGGAAGACTCTGCAGAGGAAGGCAATGGCAACCCACCTTTGCTTTCTCTTGCCTTGAAAGCCTCTTGCTAGGATGGCCATAAGTTTGTTGCAGCTTGATGGCACATATACATGTACATAACAATGTAGCCATTGCTTCCGCCAATGGCTACCTTTAAGCCTCAATATCTCATCTGCATTATGTGAGTCATAATACCGGCCATTCCTACGAGATGGTTATAGTTATTTCTATTGATTTTTAATGATAAACATGAGGAAAACTCTCTAGGTATATTAACTTATGAAACAGACATATGCATGGCTGTCTAGACACTGAGAAATAACTGAACACCATTCTACAGCTGATCATGTGCGGGGACCTTGGAAGGGTGATGAGGCTGGGCATTTGTGGGGGCCCAAGGCTGGCAAAAGGTTGTATGACCCCCAACATGGTCGCCATCCTCATTTTCAAATAAATCACTCAAGATGGTTTTGTGTAGGGTGAAAGAATGCTCAGTTTATTTGCCCAGCCTCTTCCAGGTTTACCGAACCACCTGGGGTACCTTATCTTATATATCTTAGGACCAATTTATAAGAACGTAGGAAGAACCCGGCTGGATCAGACCAATAGTCCATCTAGTCCAGTATCCTGTCTTACACAGTGGCCAACCAATTCCTCTGGATGGCCAAAAACAGGGCATAGAGGTCTTGGACTTTCCCTGATGTTGCCTCCTGGTTCTGGGATTCAGAGGATTAGTGCTTCTGAAGGAGGAGGTTCCCCTCAGTTACCATGGCTATTTCATTCATTCATTCATTCATTCATTCATTCATTCATTCATTCATTTAATTTATATCCCGCCCTCTCCACCAGGGCAGGCTCAGAGCGGCTTATGTAAAATTTTGTAGAACAGATAAAACAGAAAATTGGATAAAACATAAGTACAAATATTAAAACACAGCATAAAGTGCTAGTACATAACATATAACGATTGTGGGCATTAGAGAATCAGCATAAAGGTACAGTCAGCTAACATCTCAGTCTGGGTCATGTTAGCAGAATACAGGCTGTCAATGATGGTGTTAGTATTGGGGCCAGGGCCTTGCTTTATTAAGTGCGCCTTGCTAATCAAAGGCCTGGTGGAAGAGTTCTGTCTTGCAGGCCCTGCAGAACTGTAAAAGGTCCCACAGGGCCCTGATGTCTTTCGGGAGCTTGTTCCACCAGTACAGAGCCGCCACTGAGAAGGCCCTGGCCCTCGTCGAAGCCAATCTGGCTTCTTTGGGGCCCAGAAGAGCCAGATGATTTTGGGACCCTGATCGTAGTGCTCTCTGGGGAACATGTGGGGAAAGGTGGTCCCTCAAGTATGTAGGCCCCTGACCACAAAAGGCTTTAAAGGGTGAGAACCAGCACCTTGAACCAAATTCGGTACGCTATGGGCAGCCAGTGCAGCGCTTTTAGCGCAGGCTGAATGTGCTCTCACATGGCTAGTAGCCATTGATAGATTTATCCTCCATGAATCTATCTAACCCCTTTTTGAAGCTGTTTATTCCTGTGGCCATCACTACATCCTCTGGCAGTGAATCCTACATTTTAATCCCTCCCTGTGTAAAGTAGCATTTCCTTTTGTCTGTCCTGAACCTACTACCCATCGGCTTCACTGGATGTCCTTGAATTCTAGTATTTTGGAAGAGGGAGAAAAATTTCTCTTTGGTCAACTCTCTCCATCCCATGCATAATTTTATAAACCTCTATCATGTCCCCCCTTAGTTGCCATTAAAGGTTTATTGATTGATTGATTGATAGTTGTCTCTTTTCTACACTGGAAAGTCCCAGACTCTTCAGCCTTTCCTCACAGTGAAGGTGCCCCAACCCTCTAATCACCTTGCTTGCCCTCCTCTGTTCTTTTTCCAGCTCTGCAATTCAGAAAGCTGTTACAGAGACAGAATCTGTCATAAGATAATTAAATACAGAATCACTCAACATAAGTGTGCACTGGCAGTGCCTGTAGAGTACAGCCCTCCCCCGCCTATGCATGTTTAACCCCATGTCAACAGAGAAACTAGGTGAACAGAAATTATATGCCTATAGGTTCCACCCAGGAGCTGCGGTGGCTCAAGTGGTTGAGACGCTGAACTGCAGGCTGTGGAAGGTCAGTAGTTCAGCAGTTCGAGACCCGGGTGCCGCATGACGGAGTGAGCTCCCATCTCTAGTTCCAGCTCCTGCCAACCTAGCAGTTCGAAAGCAAGAAATTGCAAGTAGATAAATAGGTACCACTTTGGTGGGAAGGTAACAGCGTTCCGTGCGCCTTGGTGTTTAGTCATGCCGGCCACATGACCACGGAAACGTCTTCGGACAGCGCTGGCTCTTCGGCTTTGAAACGGAGCTGAGCACCACAACCCTAGAGTCAGACTCGACTGGCTTTCAAGCAAGGGAACCTTTACCTTTACCTTTAGGTTCCACCCACATAGGGTTGCCATCTCCCTGATAGGGTTTGGGGTTCCCCTGATTTTGGGGGCCCCAATCTGCCCCTGGCCAGCTATGTATACAGACGTAGGGAATCTATATGATTCTATAGTACTGCTCATGTTTTGTAATTCATTAAAAAAAATTCCTATGCATCCTCCACTGGAAGGTCTCATCAAGTTGCAAGTGACTTTGGTGACCCTGTAGGGTTTTCAAAGCAAGAAACATTCAGAGGTAGTTTACCATTGCCTGCCTCTGTGTAGCAATATGGGACTTTCTTGGTGGCCTCCCATCAAAGTACTTACCAGGGCAGACCCTTCATAGCTTCTGAGATCTGATGAGATCGGGCTAGTCTGGGCCATCCAGGTCAGGGCGATCCTCCACTACTCCTACCTTAAGCTGGATTGTGGTACCTGTGAACTAGGTCACCAAGTTGTCTATCATGTTGGGCAACCTCTTGTCCCCATGCTCTGGCCCCACCCCCTCTTAATGGAGTAAAAGGAACATGATGTGAGGGACGACAGTGGCACATGACATCACTTCCAGAAGTGATAACACAGCATCAAGCACCACCATTTTCACAGTCTCCACTTCCCTAAATGCTCCTGCCCTCCATATGCTCCCAGTTGACAACCTCTAGTGTGAACTGTTAATTTCAGTAAATGAAATCATATATTAGATTTTTGATAGGTAAAGGTAAAGGTTTCCCTTGCTTGAAAGCCAGTCGAGTCCGACTCTAGGGTTGTGGTGCTCATCTCTGTTTCAAAGCCGAAGAGCCAGCGCTGTCTGAAGACGTTTCCGTGGTGCACAGAACGCTGTTACCTTCCCACCGACGTGGTCCCTATTTATCTACTTGCAATTTCTTTCTTTAGAACTGCTAGGTTGGCAGGAGCTGGAACGAGAGACGGGAGCTCACCCCATCATGCGGCAACCCGGGTCTCGAACTGCTGAACTACCGACCTTCCACAGCCTGCAGTACAGTGTCTTAACCACTTGAGCCACCGCAGCTTTTTTAAAAATAATTTTTGATAAAGGTTGTATAAATCAGAATTGTTCTGTAACATGTCTAACTTGAATGAACCAGAGGGGCAAAATGACAGGAGAACTGCTGTTTTCGCTGTTCTCTAGAGCCCGACACAACAATCCTAATGAGAACTCATTTAAAATTTTATTTACTTGGCCAACTCA
Source organism: Gekko japonicus (assembly GCF_001447785.1). NCBI lineage: Eukaryota > Metazoa > Chordata > Lepidosauria > Squamata > Gekkonidae > Gekko > Gekko japonicus. Next base: position 106,705 of record NW_015170287.1, on the reverse strand, counting down.
CACACTAAAAAGTAGTTGGTGTGTGTGTGTGTGTTACCTTGTGAACTTCCCAGTTGCTGTATTCAGCAAAATGACTACAGCTTTCTTTTAAAGTAATGTGCGTGCCTAGTATAAACAGGAAGATTTGTTCTCTGTCGGTGTGGATCTATATAAAGAGATTAATTGCTCTTCTTTGATTTTCAGATAAAATTTGTAGAAGGGTGCATTTGTTTTGGCACGAGTCTCCTCCCCTTATATGTGTGTGTGTGTGTGTGTGTATACCTTTTTTTAAATTTCCTTGGCACAAAACTCATGGAGCTGATTGTTTGGATACAGTGTAGGGGAAAGGAAAAAAAGGAGACATAATGAACGAGAAAAATGCAGACTCTGTTTTTTGTGGTGTTTTTTTAAAAAGTTTTGCTTGAATAGAGAAGAATGTGCACCATAAAATGTGCCCCTTTGGAGCAGCAAATTGCTAGACAGTCTCTACCCAATAAAAATGACCTGAGTCAACAGATGGACCCTCAAGGATTTCCCATCTACCATGCATGCCTCTTAAATGATAAAGCATTCATTAATTCCCCCATTTCACAGTGTTAGGGCAATACTAATTGGATTACATGGCATCTTGCAAGTTTCTACTCCAAAAATGGAATAGGAGACAACATGATTTTATTATAATTATACATTTATCCTATATTGAATCAAGGCTAAATCGGACATTTCTTTGGGCCACTATTTTCAATAAACTGTATACACTCATACATTTGAATGTGAGTCAAGACTTTTGAGACTTCAAATCACAATAGGCTTGCCAGTTCCAGGTTGGGAAATACCTGCAGATTTGGGGGGGGGGGGTG
>NW_015170287.1:88879-105852 GCF_001447785.1 Gekko japonicus | reverse complement strand
GGGTTAAAGCCTAAAAAGGGTGGGGTTTGGGGAGGGGAGGGGACAGACTTTACTGAATCAGAATCACTTTATTGTATGTGGCCATAGGTCTACACAATATCAGAGAGTTTGTGCATAACATATGATACAGACTTCACTGGGATATAATGCCATGGAGCCTACCTTCCAAAGCAGCCATTTTCTCCAGGTGAAGTACCTCTGTCACGTCGAGATCAGTTGTAATAGTAGGAGATTTCCAGCCACCACCTGGAGGCTGCACCCCACCAATGTTCACTGTGAAAAATGGATTCAAGTCCAATTACAGTCCACAAATTTGCTTCTTCTTCTTTTTGTTTCTTTATTTTACGCCATGCAGTGCTGCTGCTGCTTCCAACAATTGTCATGTGACTACAGATTTACCAGGTAAACAATCTGTTTCCCTCAATGCTTCGTCAGGTCGCTTTATACTTGGAGCCCATGCTCTACGTCTCCTACTCAGAATTAATCTTGTATTCTCTCGGCATCTGCTGGCTCTCATTCCAAAGAATTCCAAAGAAGGTTTATTGTAACTCTTATACATGCATAGCAGCTGCTGCATCACTCAGTAAGGCACCCTAGGCCTACTCCACTCTTCTTCCTGTCTTACACTACTACTTCTCTGTTGTTTGTAGCCACTACTGTATCTAAGAACCGATTTCCACATTTTCCTTGATGGGAAAGATCCTTATGACCTTTTCGTGAATACTAGTTTCTTTACCAACATACATGTCAACTTTGGGGAAGGGTGGATACCGAGATGGACACAGCATCATCAGTTCTTCCAGAAATGACTTCTTGCATGCCCCAAACTGCTTCTTTGAAGTTACTGAAAAACTTCTCTTTCTGTCTAGCTGCATTCAAAACTGCACATAGTTTTCTTCAAACATGTACACACACCAGAAGCTTCAACAAAATCCCAAAACTGGTGGGTTGTATCAGTAACTATTAGCCATCAGCGTTGCTAGCTTCGGGTTAGGAAACACCTGGAGATTTTGGGGGTAGAGCCTGTGGATGGTGGGGTTTGGGGAGGGACTTCAGTGGGGTATAATGTCATACAGTTCACCTTCCAAAGCAGCCATTTTCTCCAGGCGAACTGATCATTGTTTCCTGGAAATCAGTTGGGATCCCAGGAGATCTCCAGCCACCACCTGGAGGTTCAAGCCACAAATGAACCACAGTGATTAACCAAAGGTACAAACCACCAAAGTTCACTGTGTGGGGGAAAATGATTCCATTACAGTTACAGTCCACAAACATTGCTTCTTCTTTTATTCCTGTAATGTATTCAATAAGCTGCCATTGAATGCATAATGTGTTATGAAAACATCTAATTGAAATGCTATGTTAAGCTTCGTCCTGGGCTAGGATCCAAATACATCCAATCACATTGCTAGCATAGGAAGCACCTAACCAATCACTTCTCAGCAAGCTCCCTGAGCGGGAACATCCGTGATTGGTCCTTATGTATGCAACCTTATTGGTTGGTACATGTACAGTAGGTGTGGCTACATTAGCCAGGAGAATTTAAAAGCAGGACAGCTGCAATGTAAAAGCTGTTCTGGCTATCAGATGTTGATCCGTGTTGGAGTTGTGTTCGAGTTGTTGATTAAAGCTGAATCTTTGCCGAATCACTCTCTGACTACTTTGTTAAGCGAGCGACTTAGCAATTCCTTTATTTTACTTCATGCAATGCTGCTGCTGCTTCCAAACACTTCCAAACAACAATGGCAGATTTCCTAGGTAAGTATTCAGTTTCCCTCAATGCTTCATCAGGTTGCTTGTTTATACACGGAGCTGTTTTACAACTAAACTATAATATGATTACAACTCATAGTCATTCATTCTTTTTCAAGTGTGAGCAATCAAGGACAGGTGACATTGACCAACATGAATTCAACCATGCAGTTCCTCCAATGGAATGGCTTTGAAGAAGAGGGGATGGTGACTGCTAACAAATCTCCCCCCTCCCAGAAATGCACATTGGCCATATGCTGTTCCTGAGGGAGAAGACAATTTTGAGGGGTGGCTCAGTGAGTTGCATCAGGAATGGGAAGTAGGAAAGTCCCACTCCACAGAGTCTACAGATGATTAACTATCTATACACCATGAGAATATTAGAGCCCTGCTGGATCAGATCAGTAGTCCATCTAGTCTAGAGCACCATACCCTGCACCAGCTGACATTTCTATACACTACAATGGCAACCGCACATACCACACAGTACAGTCATCTCTCTTGAATGCCACCAAAGCATCACATCACCAATGTATGACTGGTGGGCTTCCTTTGGAACCATGGCACACGCTGATTCCACACTCAACCATTATTACCTCAGCTTTGTCGTTTCCTATTTCCCCCCAACAAGGAATGCTGTAATGACTTATTTTAGAGACTTTATTTCTCCCCTGCCCTCTCAGAATGTCTTTTTTTTCTTTTAAAGGGAATTCAAGGCTACTAACTCAATTACTCCCACGTCTTTGTTCAGCTCAATTTGTGAGCCGCCTAGGAAGATGGGAAGCCAAAAACGCAGTCATGCCGAACGGATGAGACAATATTGACAGCATATTTCAAATAATCCTGAAAAGCGGGAGACATGATATCAGCACAGCTTTCCATTGCAACCTGCTGGCTTGACAGCAGATGACCAAGGAGCAGAAGTAAAAAAAAGTCAAATATTGTCTGGTACTGTCAGAGGAAGCCAAAGACCAGGGTTTAAGTTAAATAAATAGATTTCCCAGGACAGTAAATTTAAATCATGGGCTAGAACAGGACTTTAGGAAGGAGAGATCTGATCGATGAAGAGTGGCCAGCAGCAAAGACGGAGCGAGATACACACAGAGATGTTGTTAATCATAAATGACTGGCTGGCAAAGGAGGGGGAGGGGAGGACATGCTCCCGAGAATAATATCTGTGATGCCATTTGAGGCCTTTGAGACAATTACGGGCTGTAAGAGCCTAGCAAGCACTGCTAATAAAACAGTTTCAAGGATACAATTTAAATTGTCAGAGGAGCTGACAAAAAGCATGTTAACGTTTACAGACAAACTTGTACTATGTGTTTTTCTTTCTCAAAAGCAGATTTGCCTTTTGGGAAGAAGACAAAGAAGAAGGGCAGAGGAAGCCATGGTGGAAGACAGGAGTAGTCAGAAGCTAAAACAGGCCAAAGCTGCTCAGCTCTTTGAATACCCTTCATGTTGGATTGATGTCAGAATGGATTGTCAGAAAGCAGCTCAAGGGAAGCTTGGAGGGAGAAATGTGATCATACTGTTCTGGCTCTAGGTATACTTCAGAGAAGGTAAATTGGAATTTCAGCACCAGTGAAATAGAAGAGAATTGGGGGGGGGGAGTGAAGGAAAAATACAGAAAGTGCTGGGAAAACATAGAATACCTTCCACAATGCAACCAATCATGCCGCTTTGGGGAGCAGCTGTGGTGTAGTGATATAGCATCTGTCCTGGGTGAAACAGGTCTGAGGGTCAAAAGGAATACATGGTTGGGAAATGCATATTTAGATGGCTGCCCCAGTGCCAGTGCAGCTGACAACACTCTGAAGTGGCAAATGGGGCTAACACATGGCAGTTTTCCTTGCAGGTACCCTTCCCCAGTCCCCAAGCAACAGCAACCCCTCGTCTGGGCCACTGTGGCTTTTTTATCATCAATTTAATATTGTTTTGTTGATTCACTATTAAAACAATAAGTGTACCAGGTTCTGTTAAATTCTCAGGGTTTTTTGTAAAAAAAAAAGTAAGTCTGCAGCCCCCTCTGTTGCAGATACATTCCTTTTCCCTTTCATCTCTGCAACAGAAGAGGCTAGTGACTGTACTTTTTTTAAAAAAATGAAAGTTGTGAATTCACAGAACCTGGTACACTTATTGTTATAATAGTATATCATGACAATGTGAAATTGACATGAAAACAAAACAAAACAAAACAAAAATGTCCCTTTGGTGGCCACCAAGAGGACAGGGTCAGGGAAAATGGCTGCCATGTGGGCAGAAAAATTTGAACTTTCCCATCTGCACAGAAGGCATCATGGTTTTATAGAAATATTTCCTGAATCTTTGGAGCCTGAGAAAGATTGGAAATAAAACAGGGACGCTCCAAGAGGTACACGAATGCACCCCAATGCTATGAGGAAGTAGAAAAACATCCCAATATCATTGAACCTGAGGCAGATAACCCATATGGAGTCGCCTTAGTAGAATCATGTAATTGTTTATATCAGGCGTCCCCAATGTGGAGCATGTGGGCTCCGTGGCTCTTATCAACACCATTCCTGGTGCCTACCGTATGTTTTTAGAAAGTTAGTGGAGCCAGGGGGCTTAGAGACCCCTGTTCCTCCTTCACAGATTTGTATTTCCCAAAGTTTCATGGAAAGAGAGAATAATTTTGAAGGCCTCTTAATATAAATCTTTAACAAGGATATGTCCAAAAGCTGTAACTGAGAGGGAAGATCCACAGAGACAACAGATCCTAGCCAAAGAGCAAGTCTCCAATCAAGATGATACAGCTCATGGAATTTCCTTTCCAGCCAAAGAGAATATAAGCAGCTACACAGGACAAATCAACAGACCTATAAACAGTGTGATAAACCCTTTAATTTTTGAAATGGCAAAAGAGAAGATACAAGAGAATATATTGCATGGGATGATCTTTTTACCTAAAGAGAAATCAAGAAGCTACACAAGACAGGAATCCTTAACTACTTCAAGAATTGAATACAGATAGGAAGAAGCAAAGACAATTTTCTCCACATATAAAGAGAAAAGGCTCAGAATTATGACTGTAATGAAAAAAGAACACATAAAAAGAAGAAAACAATTAAATATTATAATTAGAATGTTATAAGATGCCTTGGCCTAGGTGTAACTGACTAAAATGAGGTATAGCTGAAATTGATTTAACAACTTAATAGTAAAGATTATGAATGCCAATAAAATATTAAATAAATAGGTGATAAAATATGTGTAAAAATAGAAAATATAGAAATAAAGGCATAGATAATTTGGGTATAGTAATAAATCCGTAATTTACAGCTGTAACTCATTAAGAAGGGCTTAATGGACTTGGATTTTAATGAAGATATCAGTATGTTATTTGCATTTTGTTTTCTTGGAGAGCAATATAGGGAATCCTGGTTTAGGTGGAACTGATTTAATTGAGCTATAGTTGAAACTGAACAGGATGTTACACAAAAGTTTAACATGAAGTTATAATGGAAACTGGTAATACCTTTGTTCCTGTTTTTTATTTATAGATTGTTTTTCCTCCTTAAAGATGTCAAGTATGAAGATGGTTAGCAGGATGTTTTGATTACATATAGTAGAAATAAATAAGCTTAACCTGACTTTAGATTATATATAGTAGTAAGGCTAGTGAAAGAAATAAGCAGTTTTTAATATATATTGTTGCTAAGATGGAGGTTCTTGATATGGTAAAATATTAGTTAGCTTTGCTATGTTATGTAATGTTGTTATGTGATGTATGAGAATTTTGATTAGATACTATGACACTGTAACACTCTCGCTTTTATTTCTTTTTTCTTTTTTTTTTGAAAATTAATAAAATATTCTATTTTTTTTTTTAAAGGATATGTCCAAAAGCTCAGAACGTGTTAGACATCCCTGGAGATCTATTTTGTGCAAAGAAGTTGGGGAAGTGGATGATTATGAACATATCTGATAATATGCCCCACCGGAGTATATGCTGACACCAGCCCTGGACAACTTGACTAGAAGAAAGCCCGAATACTTTTGTTGCTTATATTCAGTCTCCTCTTACCAACTTTATACCAGCTGAGAACTCTCATTCTTCCGCATACCCATTCTCCAAAAACTGCCATGTTCAGTTACAGGACATTTATGTTTCAAGAAAAAAAAAAATCCTCACAAGTGTGTTAACTGAAGGGAAGCTCAGGCCTGCTTTTGTAAAATGACAGGAGTGTTTCAGATTGCTGAAGAAATCAGTGCAATCGCATCTCGCCTTCCATTTTGCAGTCAAAGTAATTACACGTCAGGCTGGTCTGAATTTAATGGGATAGATTTCGACCTTGAAAATAGAGGCATTTGACCATCCTGTCCCAGCTGAAGACCAACGGCCTGAACAAATGATTATAGGGTCTCCCCCCACCCCCTTCAAATCATTAACTGATGCATACAAGTTTTATCGCCATTTGGAGAATGTCCCCTGCAGAAGACTGACAGCTTGAACAATATGAATTCCAGGCATCTGCTCATCTTTTGGCTCCTGGTGATCAACCATAGGCACGTTTGGGATTTAATTTGAGTCTGTGCATTTCAAGAGCCATCACCTACAACCATCTGAAACAGAGCCAGTTGAAGTCAGTGGCTGGCCAGCGTGCATGGTTAATTGTACTGTAATGTATGCAATCAAATGCACTAAAATGCTTGATGTCCTCTGCTCCATATATAAAATATCACATTGTCTGGCAAGTGGAAAATCCCTGCAACATTGCAAAAAAGAATAGAAAAGAAAAGTATCTCAGCATCAAACAGGTTATTAGGGAGAGAGCTGATATGAATAATGATCCCAGATAAGATTCTCTGTATCGTAAGTTATGTCTTGGAGGAAGGGTGCAATAAAAATATACAAAATAAACAAGCACGCTTTATACATTGACCCACTGCAGCATCCCACTTAGATATAGCTGGAACATGAAACCTGACATCTTAAACAGTTTGTGAAAACTGTTGTTCAGTAAGACGGATTTGTAAGTAGCCTCTTTGGCATTTCAGCTATCACTTTCAGGCAAAACCTTTTGAGCTAGGGTGGGTTAGTGCCAAAAAATTATGTGGAAGATAATAAGCACAAATGACTGTCAGTGTAATCCTAAGTACGGTTACAACCAACAGGCATACCTTAGCTTAAGGTTACACAATATGAGTCAGAGCTAGCTTTGAGTCCAGTAGCACTCCCCCTCTTTTTTGTCATCAAGTCACAGCTGACTTATGCCAACCCCGTGGGGTTTTCAAGGCAAGAGACGTTCAGAGGTGGTCTGCCATTGCCTGCCTCTATGTCATGACCTTTTGATACTGTCCATGGGGTTTTCTTGGCAAACATACTGGAGTGGGTTGCCATTACCTTCTCCAGGGCCAAGAAGCGACAGTTAGAACCGGATATGGAACAACTGATTGGTTTAGCATAGGAAAAGGAGTACGACAAGGATGTATATTGTCGCCTTGCTTATTTAATATATATGCAGAGTACATCATGCGAAATGCTGGCCTAGATGAATCACAAGCGGAAATTAAGATTGCTGGGGAAAAGATCAACAACCTCAGATATGCAGACGATACCACTCTGATGGCAGAAAGTGAAGAGGACCTCAAGAGCCTCTTGCTCAGGATAAAAGAGGAGAGCGCAAAAGTGGGCTTGAAGCTCAACATCAAAAAAACTAAGATCATGGCATCCGGCCCCATCACTCCTTGGCAAATAGAAGGGGAAGTCGTGGAAGTAGTGACAGACTTCACGTTCCTGGGATCCCAGATCACTGCAGACTGTGACTGCAGCCATGAAATTAAAAGACGCCTGCTCCTTGGGAGGAAAGCGATGGCGAACCTAAACAGCATGATTAGAAGTAGAGACAACAAAAGTCCGCATGGTCAAAGCAATGGTATTCCCAGTAGTCACGTATGGCTGCGAGAGTTGGACTATAAGGAAGGCCGAGCGCCGAAGAATAGATTCTTTTGAACTATGGTGCTGGAGAAGACTCTTGAGAGTCCCTTGGACTGCAAGAAGAACATAACCACCATGCCCAGCTCCAACACCTCCTTAGAGATGCACTCATAAGATTTAATGGTAGCACAGCCAGCTAGGCACAAGGAATCTAGGCTTAGAGGCCAGTTACTCATCAGCAGACAGCATTTATGAACAAGAAATAGTTTTATTTATCACAGAACTTAACACAGACTACAGGAAGTACTGAAAACAAGAAAAACCTAGGGCTCTCTGGCCCTACCTAGACATTAGAGATATGCATAATTACCAGGGTGATCCACAGGCACAGAGTTCCAGTACCAAGTCCATTGGAATAGTCCAGGATCTTTAGAAACAAAAGATCCATTATGCCAGCACCTCGCCATGGGCTTCACTGGAGTCCTTTGTCTGCCCAAGCCTCATGGCAGAGACAAGCAGCTCCAGAACAAGTCCACAGACAGCAGGTAACAAGAACATACCAACAAGCAAGAAAATCTGAGCTCGTGTCTTTGTGTTCAGACTGATAAAGGGCAATCCCAGGTTTCGAATGGCCCTGGCCAGGAACCAATTGAATTACAGCTGGAAGTGTCCGAGTGTCCCGAATGGTCAGTTGTCGTGGAGGCCACACCTGCAGTTGTGGTCTCCACCCCAACCCCAATTCTCATTGCGTACGTGTGTTTCTGCCATGCTTGGCAGAGGCATGTGGTTTATGACGGCAATTGCGTCCATTTGGTCAGAGCATCTGGCTTCAAGAGGAAATGCACACCACGGGGGTTAGGAAGATACATTCCAAAGGAGAAACATGAAACTACAGAACATTCAGGGGGAGACCTAAGGCCTACAGGGATTAATATTTCTAAGACCCTGATGCTGGGAAAGATTGAATGTCAAAGAAGATGGGGACGGCAAAGGATGAGATGGTTAGACAGTGTCATAGATGCAACGAACATGAAATTGAGCACACTTCAGAGGACGGCGGAAGACTGGAAGGCCATGGGGTTGCGAAGAGTCGGACTCGACTGTGCGACTGAACAACAACAAATGTCATGACCCTGGTTTTCCTTAGTGGTCTCCCATCCAAATACTAACCAAGGCCAACCCTGCTTAGCTTCCAAGGTCTGACAAGAACAGGCTAGTTAGCCTGGGTTATCCAGGTCAGGGCAGTAGTACCTTAAAGACCATCAAGGGAGCTTTGACCCTCTTCTCCTGCAGACCAACACAACCATCCTCTGAAACAGTAAGAGTCAGTTTATATATGCACACTGGGCACTTATAATTGCAGTGTTAGGTGATGACTAGAGTATCAGAATGGTCTTTCAGAGGTCAAAGTGAGCCAGTTTGGTGTAAAGGTTAGGAGCATGGACTCTAATCTGGGAGAACTGGGTTTGATTCCCCACTCCTCCACATGCAGCTGCTGGGGTGACCTTGGGTCAGTCGCAGTTCTCTCAGAGCTGTTCTGGAAAGTGCGGTTCTGGTAAGAGCTCTGTCAGCCCCACCTACCTCACAGGGTGTCTGTTGTGGGGAGGGGAAAGGAAAAGAGATTGTAAGCCACTCTGAGACTCCATCAGGTAGTGAAGGGTGGGGTATAAATCTTCTCTTCTCTTAATATGAGCTGAAACACACTAATGTTTTTAAAGTGAATCAGTTTGCACATTCAGCCACTCAGCCATGATATAATTGAAAAATCAAGAGAGATCAAGTGTGAGATGCATGATGGCACCTGGGTTTTGGCCACTGTGTGATGTGTTTGACTGGATGGGCTATTGGCCTGATCCAACATGGCTTCTGTTATGTTCTTATGTTTTGCCCAAGGTGCATATTTAGAATTCTGACTTTAGACATTAATGTAACTATTTGACTTCAAATTTCAGAATCTGGCACTGAAATATTCTTTGTCAACTAATAGAGTTAATATGAAATGTGTTAAATTCCACTGCAAGTCATCCATTTTCAAATGTCTATGGCCACACTGGAAATGGTTAAAATACTGACTGCTATTCCATGCAAAACTGTGGCTTCTTCCAGAGAAACAGACAAATCAGTCATTAGCTACAATAAAATAGAAAAGTCCATCCCCTCTATTTCTTGTCATTTGGCAGGTACCAGTGCTAATGCATGTTAGCTCCAAGGAAAATGTAAGGGGAAATATTTTTGAATGAACAAGCCCTCTTGGATTTTGAGATTTAAGCAGCTGAAAGGCTATAAGTTTAATGAGGTGACCGGTGGTTTTCTGCCATCTGTTAATTTCCCTGACATAAATTTATTCTACAACTCTAGCTTGCCAGGATCAAATTCTGTCCTGATTTACACCCTATGCAAATGTCAGATTATGCATAGGATATAAATCAAGAGACCTCCCAATTGTAGACATGGCACTTATTCTTCATCAGGAGATTTAGGTAAGGTTTACAACATTACGTAGAAATCCCATTTGTTTATTGACATCTTTGTCTCAATCCCATTTTAAAGCATGTCACACAATAAATATCACATACAGGTCACGGTCCGACACAAAATTAGATGCACAGAGGCCAAGTTATAATTGCTTACATTCTACAGACATTCTGCTGATGGAACAATAGCTTTCCCAACAGGCCTGGAGTCAGAATTTTTTTTCATTCAGGGGGCCTTTAAATAAGTCGGGGGGCACCCCTGCACACCCCTCCCCCCAAGTGAGCAGCCCTGTTCCCGCCTGGGCTGGATGGGAAGTCATGAGGCCTTGGTGGTAAGTCAGGGGGGCTGGACCCCAAGAGGCCCCACTGTAGCTCACCCCATTGAGAATATGCCAGGCAAAGCAACTATTTCAAACTGCTTCAGGCCAAAGCATAAGGAATACAAACATACATACAGAATTTCTATCTATTCTGTATTGTGCTTTTGGCAGTGAAGCATTTGATTCCAATTGGCCAAGCTGATACAATGGCACAGAGTCTTCATTAACATTCCAGTTGTTTAAGGAATCAAACTTTAGGATTCTTTTCTGGCCCAAATTCTGTAATGGAAATAAACATTGCTGTGGCAATGAAGTAACCCCTCACTAAGGACATGGTTCCTTGAGAAAATGACACCTCTCCAGAGAACTTGCTTGAGGTGGTTTACAAAATAAAACATAATAAATGCATAAGACATGCAAAGATATTAATTTAAACCCAGCCACAACATAAAAACAACAAACCTCAGTTTAAGATGAGTTTCAGACAGTTATCAGGCTAAAAGCAGAAAAAATGATATTTATATCCCAACTTCTAGTATAGAGTTGCCAGTGCTGGGTTGAGACACTCCTGGAGATTTTGGGGTGGAGTCTGGGGTGGGTGGGGTTTGGAGAGAGGAGTCCACCCTCCAAAGTAGCCATTTTCTCCAGAAGAACTGATCTCTGTAGTATGGAGATCAGTTATAATGCCATCCAAGTCCCACCTGGAGTTTGGCAACCCCATTTTTAATATGGCCTCCCCCCCCCCCCACACACGGCAGCTTAAGAAATATTACTTTAGTATTTTTATTTATTTACAAAATTTTGCACTCAGAAGTGTCACCAGGGCTAACGATTTAAAACATACATGATAACATCACATTTTAAAACCATTAAAATCAGCCCTCCTCCAATTACAATTAAAAATAGAGTTACAATATGTACAAAGACATAAAAACAGCAATTGAAAAACTGGTCTGGAAGGAGGGTTCCTTGAGGGAATGCCAAAAGAAATGAACAAGAATATTCACCTGCTAGAGGATGAAGGCAACAGAAGGGGACGGACGAATTTTCATGGGGAAAGTGTTCCAGAGCTTTTGTGGCATGACAAAGAAGGCCCTTTGGTAGCCACCCACCTAGTCTCAGAAGGTGGGAGCACTTGAAGCAAGGCCTCCAAAGATGACCATAGTGGTCAGGTAGGTTCTTAAGGGAGTAGGCATTCCTTCATGTATGTTGGTCCCAAACCATACAGGGCTTTGAAGGTCAATAACAGCACCTTGAATTGTGCCAGGAAGCAAATTGAGAAACAGTGTAGGCAGGCCAAGACTGGAGTGATATGAAATATGAAAAAAGGAATAAAATAATAATAAACATTAAAACACAACAATGCAATATCCTACAAACCAGCCAACAAAAGACAGAGACATAGAACTGTCTCAATCTGGCAAAAAGAAGCATAAGTTATGTGAGACAGCCATGCAAGTACAAGTCTAAGGCCACAAATAAGTCCTGTCAACCTTCCTTAGGAATACTTTCATGGGTCAAACTGAGGATGGGGAAGATATTCCAGGAAGTAGAGGAGTTCAGGGGCAAAGACCATGGAGGGAAAAGGAAGAGTAGCAAGCAGGATCAATCCATCAGTTATCCTAGACATGACGCCAAATTATGCTGAAGGTAAAATTTTGAATTGATGTTGAATGTTGGGAAGGCAGTCAAGGAATGTGGAAGGAAGCATAAAGAGTTTTGCCAGGAGCTGCAGTGCCACTTTCACATCTCCATGTTGTCTTGAATCTGGTGAGAAAGACCCATGAATATGGCATTGATCTCACCTTTCTCATCTTATGTATACATCGAATGCTCAAGAGCCTGAGTGCACAGTGTTCCGCTGTGCTCATGCTTCTCTGGATTAGGCTCATTTATCTCCTCGATAGCTACTTGAATATTTTTTCGTCATATAAAATTAATACACAATTTACCTATATCCGTAATTCATTATAATTAGTGGAACATTTCCTATTCTGTGCCTTGTTTTGCCAGCCTTCCTGATTTTCATGGAATCACATGGTCTCATTAATCAAAAAGTAATTCACCCTTCAGTAATATACTTTCCTTTTGTGCAAATTCTCCCCGTTTCTGGCATATTAGCTGAAATGTGGGACATACCTGAAACAAGTAGTTTCTTCCTCAGATTTCAGTTAGAAATTAGGAGCAATCTTCGCTCTATCCATCACTTTAATAGTTTTTGTCATGGAATGATTAAGTGAATTTGCATTGCCATGAAAATAGCTTTGGCTATGTACCATTCTTCCATCTGGCCCCTTTAAGCTCACTTTGCGGTATCTGTTCCTTGTTATGCCAATATACCTTAGTGATCCAGTTTTTCACTTGATACTAATGTCATCACTTCCCTCCCTTCTGTCTAGCAGGGCTTTTTTAAAAAAAAGATAAGGGAACATGAGAATCTTCAGAGAGAAAGAATACATCTCCATAGTGTTGCTTTGTGAGCCTTTCTTCCCTGAGCATCTGGAAATTTCAAGAACAAATTGAGGGGACAATTTTCCCTTGAAAGAAGAGAGTACTAGAGACATAAGATGCTTTGGTAAAGTCGTCCATGAAGATAGTTTTAGGAGGGTAGCCATACTGATCTGCAGTAGAAGAGCTGGATTCGAGTCCAGTAGCACTTTAGTGACCAGACAGATTTGGGTATAAGCCTTTGAGGGTCAAAGGAACTTTGAGTCTTGAAACTTTATACCCTCAAAATCTTGTTGATCTCTATGGTGCTACTGGGCTCGAATCAAGCTCTTTGTAAAATCTGTTTCTTTAGAAAACTGATAGCAGTGGTGGGAAGGCATGCAGTCCTTTGGAAACAAACACATATTGGATCATTTTTTTTCTTATGTCTGTATGCACAGTCATAGAGGATATAATTTCAGTGGTTCCAGTCCTCACCACTGAGACCATGTCAAGAAGGATGCTTGAGCTTTGGCTAGTGAAAATTTCTCCTCACAGTCCTCCCTGATTTTCAGGGTGGTGAAAACCCGGGAGGATTGGGAGGGACTCCAAAGGGATCTGTCGAGGATGGGCGAGTGGGCGTCAATGTGGCAAATGGGGTTCAATGTGGCAAAGTGCAAAGTGATGCACATTAGAGTAAAAAATCCTAAATAAAAATAAACGTTGATGGGGTCCGACCTGGCAGAGACTGACCAAGAGAGAGATCTTGGAGTCGTAGCAGATAACTCAATGAAAATGTTGAGACAGTGTGTGACTGCAGTAAAAAAGGCCAACGCTATGCTGGGGATTATTAGGAAGGGAATTGAAAACAAATCAGCCAGTATCATAATGCCCCTGTATAAATCAATGGTGTGACCTCATTTGGAGTAGTGTGTACAGTTCTGGTCACCACATCTCAAAAAGGATATTATAGCATTGGGAAATGTGCAGAAAAGGGCAACTAGAATGGTAAAAGGGTTGGGACACTTTCTCTACGAAGAAAGGTTAAAGAACTTGGGGCTCTTTAGCTTGGAAAAACAATGGCTGAGGGGTGACATGATCAGAGTTTATAAGATTATGCATGGGATAGAGCAGGTAGAGAAAGAAGTACTTTTCTCCCTTTCTCACAATACAAGAACTCGTGGGCACTCAATGAAATTGCTGAGCAGTCGGGTTAGAACAGATAAAAAGAAGTCCTTCTTCACCCAAAGAGTGATTAACACATGGAATTCACTGCCACAGGAGGTGGTGGCAGCTACAAGCATGGACAGCTTCAAGAGGGAATTAGATAAACAGATGGAGCAGAGGTCCATCAGTGGCTATTAGCCACAAGGTATAGATAGGAACTCTCAGTCTGGGGCAGGTGATGCATTGTATTCTTGGTGCTTGGGGGGGGCAACACTGGGAGGGCTTCTAGTGTCCTGGCCCCACTGCTGGACCTCCTGATGGCACCTGGTATTTTTGGCCAATGTGTGACAGAGTGTTGGACTGGATTAGCCATTGGCCTGATCCAACATTGGCTTCTCTTATGTTCTTATGTAAATGTCTTCAACCATCAAATTTAATGTGCTTGAAGTATTGATTGGATGTGAGTCAATCACCCAGCCTGTTCAGCTTGTGCCAAATGGCTTCAAACACTTGCTGTGCACATTTGCAAAACTGTGCATGTGTAAAGATGCAGCCGATTCAATCAAATTAGCAGTCATCAGTGTCACTAGGGACTACTTAGAGAAATCCTGAATGGTAGGATTTTATTAAACCACAGGATTTATTTATGACTGATTTATATGATTTGTGGTTGATTTGTCCATTTGAACAGTTGCCCACTGAGTGGAGCTGTTATGCAGAAGGACTGGAGGAGGGGGGGATAATTCAGTCGGGCTATATGATAATGCACACTTGTGGAAGCAGATTGCACTATACTGCATGCTTTGGAGGGAATACGGTGAACAGCCTGCCGAAAGGGCCACAGATGGCCTGACAAAATGTCAAACTGATCATTGAAAAATCAGCTCCTTCCTTATAAATGGGGAACAGGGTGTAAACTGAGTAAGCTGGTCTTTGAACCTCCCTAGTTTGAACACACAGTGAGTAGGGTCCAATAGTTCCTTTATGCTTAAGCAGGATTCCTCTGTTGGAAGAAGGTGTCCTTCTCTTAGAGGAAGGGGCCCCTCCACTGGAGAACGTCTTCTTCCTCAAACTGGAAATTGTTTATTTGATGGAAGGGAACTATTGGATCCAACCAGTTATGTACTCTGAAGGAGCTGCTACTGTGTATGTGGCTATCCCTTTGTAAGCTGAATGCAGCCCTCTATTGTGGCCTACTACCCACTACCTACTACCAGCATCTTTAGTCCTTTTCAGGCATTATATTAATATGGGCCAGGAACTTCCCATCCATGCATAGATTCTCCTGATATGCACAGTTGCAATGTTGTCTGAACATCTTCAGTACCGATTAACTGAACACTGGCATTTTCAGGGTTCTATTTGCACTTACCAGAATTCAACATGCATGCAAAATATACAAATCCCCCTGTTCAGGCAACATGGCAATTAGGTGTATTGGGAGAATCATGATGACCCACAATCTCAATAAATACAGTTGCTGGGCTCCTGGTACAGGTAGAGGTAATGTCAGAATAGGGCTTTGCAGGCCACAACATATGGGTAAATGGGATACCTTGGGCTGAGGGGAGGGAACACAAATTGCCATGGTGACATGGCTGACATGGGGACCTTGTTGGTTTTTCAAGGCAAGAGATGTTCAGAAGTGTCTTGCCATTTCCTCCCTCTGCATCATGACCCTAGTATTCTTTCATGGTTTCCCTTCTAGATATATATATTTTTTGGTTAACAAAATTTTTTATTTTTCATTCATTGAGAATTCATATAGCTAACACACTTAATAGTTTCCATTACATTTCATTCACCCTATTCCTAATACCTCCCCCCCTCCTTGGCTTCCCACAATGCTTTCCCCTTTTTATCCTTTTTTTTCCAGTATAACATTAAATATTCTCATTTTTCTTAACATTAAAATCTTTAGATAACAATCAGTTGGTTTAGTATTGTTCTAAATACAATAAACTTTGCTTCACATCCCAGTTCTTTTCCAGATATGTTTTAAAGTCCTTCCATTCTTCCAAAAACTCTTTGTCTTCTCTGTTGTTTAATTTTCTTGTGATTTTATCCATCTCTGCCATAAACAGAACTTTTTGTATCCAGTCTTCTGGATCAGTGATAGATTCATGGTTTCCCATTTCTTAAAGTCTTGAGTTAACTTGTTCCATAACTTCTCATAATTATTCTTATACAAGTCTATATTTTTCGCAGTTAACTCAATTCCTAAATATTTTATTTTTTTTACCACTTCACATTGTACCAGTTCTTGCAAATCATTCTGTTTTTGTTTTGTCATATTTTTACATATAAGTTTTGTTTTATTTTTATTCAAATAAAATCCTGCCAGTTCTCCAAATTCATTAATTTTTTTGAACAGTAATGGCAGATCTTCAGTAGGATTCTCTACTATGAACATAACGTCATCTGCGAATGCTCTGTATTTATGTCTGAAACCTTTATGCATCAATCCTTTAATTTCTTGATCTTCTTGTATTTTCTGCAATAAGACTTCCAATACCCATATAAACAGTAGCGGAGACAAAGGACAACCTTGTCTTGTTCCTTTTTGTACCTTGAAGTGCTCTGTCAGGTCTTTGTTCACGTTTAATTTTGCTCTTTGCTCTGAGTAGATCGCTTCAATGAAATTGCTAAAGTGTTGCCCCGCTTCTATGTTTTTCATCATTTGAAACATAAAGTCCCAGTTTAAATTGTCAAACGCCTTCTCTGCATCCACAAATAAAAATGCCACTTCCTTTTCCGGATGTTTTTCATAGTATTCAATTGCATCCATTACCGTTCTTAAATTGTCTCTAATCTGTCTATTTGGTAAAAAACCAGCTTGGTCTTCTGAAATTACAGTTTTTAAATAGTTTTTCACCCTTTCTGCAATAATTTTTGCGAATATTTTATAATCATTGTTTAAAAGGGAAATCG
>NW_015170287.1:3341-88209 GCF_001447785.1 Gekko japonicus | reverse complement strand
ATTGCCTTCTTCACTTCCTCTTTTTGAATCTGACCATTCAGTATTTCCTTGAATTCGCTTTTTACTTTAGGCAGTGATGCTTCATTTAAATATTTTTTAATCTTCTCAAGATCAGCTTTAGATCCTTGGAAAAGTTTTGCATAATACTTGAAGAAACTTCTTTTTATTCCATTAGGGTCAACAAATTCTTTTCCATCTTGTATTATTTTGGTTATCATTCTTTTCTCTCGTCTGTTCTTTAATTGCCAAGCTAGATACTTTCCCGGTTTATTTGCACCTTCAAAAGATTTTTGTTGTAATTTTTTTAAGTTCCAATAGAGTTCTTGATTCAGTGTCACATTCAGTTGCTCTTTCAGCAACTGTAATTCTTTAACAATCTTCTTTTTCCCTGGCTTTTTCTTAAGTTCTTTTTCCTTTTGAGATATTCTTGCCAATACTTCAGCCTGTCTTTTAAATTTCTCTTTCTTTTGCCTCACATTTTGCGAGATGAGAATCCCTCTCATCACCGCTTTATATGCTTCCCATACAACCTGTATCGGAGTTTCCTTATTTAAATTTTGCTGAAAAAATATTTTTGTCTCTTCCTTTAATAAGTCCACTACTGCTTTCTTATCCAACAAATCTTCATTGATCCTCCATAGGAATTGTTTACACCTTTCTATAGAACTCCATAATATAGGATTATGATCCGAATTACATCTTGGCAAAATCTCAATTTTATGTGTTTTCATTGACAATTCTTCTGACATCCAAATCATGTCAATTCTAGAAAAAGAACAATGTCTATTGGAATAAAAAGTAAAGTCTTTCTGTCTTGGGTTCCATTTTCTCCATACATCTTCCAGCTTTTCTTGTTTGATCAAATCAAAAAAAGTCTTTGGCAATTTACCACTGTATTCGTTGCCCTTTTGTGTTTGTCTGTCCAAAAGATCTACTGTACCATTAAAGTCTCCGGCTAAGATAACCTGATCAAAGGTTTGTATTTGCATTTGTTCTGAACTCCATCATAGTTTCTGATCTTTTGAGTTGTTGTGTCAAGGAATCTTGTTGCTTTTCCATTTCCTGTATCTTTTCTTCCGTAGCTGTAACTTTGGTTGCCGTATCTTGAATTTCTTTCTTGACTCCTTCCACTTCTTGCTTGATTGAAGTTATTTCTGTCGTGACCAAGTCTTTAATTGCTGCTATGTTCTTTTCCTGGGCCTCTTCCATTCGCTTTAAGTGAATCTGCGTCTGTTTTTCCATCTGCGCCTCTAGTTGTTTTTCTATCTTTTCTTCCAGTTGCTTTTCTAACTGCACTCCCATGGCTTGTATTGCCTCTGTCATCCTCTTCTCCATCGCTTCCATGGCGGCTTGGAGCTCTTTCTTCTCCTTTGTTGACATCCTTGGAGATGATGTAGAACCTGTCCTAGATCTGGCAACTGGAGCTATTGCTGGGTCTGCGCCGGCTCTCGGTCTTGTACTTCTGGTCTCTGTTTTGGCGTTTCTGCTGTACTTCTCAGTTTTATTATCTGATAGTCATATTAGAGTTCATTAATGCAGATGAGCAGTTTCTGGCTATTTTCGCTCTTTTGAGGCCCTCCCAAAGTCTTATAAAAGCGTTTTTAATTAAAGTCCTCCTCAAAATGTCGGGCGCAACTTCTCTATGGTATTTCCGGGTAGAGTAGGTCAGTTTTAGTTCAACCGGATCCGTTTGTGCGCATGTACTCACATCCGGTCCGGTTCTTTCATGGTTCCAACTGTCTTCCTGTTGACTTCCTGTCGTCCTTAGCCTCTCTAGGCACTCCGCTTGCTTCTTATGCCATTCGGAACCCTTTTTGCAGCACACCAACCCGCTCCTCCCGCGATACTCTTCGTCAGTTTCGGTTTTAAGTTGTGCCTTTATCTCGTGTCTCACCACAGGAATGATCAACAATAATAGTTTTTTCGCTTTAAAAACGTTCAATCAAGTCACTTTTTCCCCGGAATCGGATTTCTGGGATTATCAATTCATTCTACGCCCACCCGCTCGGTCCAGATCAGTCTATATCTTATTTCAGGTAAGCGACACGATTTTGTTATCTAGCGCGATCAGAATCGGGTTTAGCATTGCATCTTTTCACTCACGCATAGTCCCCTTTCGCAAAGAAGTCGGCTGATGATGAATTTATGTTGATTACTCAACTCGAACAGCTTCTGAAGTGATGCTTGGCGTTCGCCCTCTTCGCGGGAGGAGATCAAAGCCTGATACGAGCTTCTTTAAAAGCTCGATCACGCCAATCTACACTCCCTCTTGGGCACAGCTGCCTGCTTGGCGCCCCCCCTCTCCGGGGAGCGCTGCTTTGGGCTGAAACCAGCCCAAACTGTCGAAAGAAGCTGTCGACCACCCCGCACAATCACGGAGATGCGTTAATGCGCCATCTTAGCTCGACCGGAAGCCCCGGTTTCCCTTCCAGATATTGACCAGAGCCGACCCTGCTCAACTTTGGAGATCTGATGAGACTGAGCTAGCCTGGGCTATCCAGGCCCAACTGATTTTTTAAACCAAGGAATGAATTACCTTATTTCTCTAGCCTTTGGCTCAACACGCAGTCTTGCACTTTTAATGGAAATGAATAATGAGCTACCAAAATGCTCTCTCAATACTTAATATCCTGTTCTAATACATTTATCAAGCTAAAAGGCTGTTCCTTTCTTACTGCTCCCAATCTATCAATCAGTTTCAATGAAGAAGCTTTCTGTCAGCTCATTATGATTTAAATGAAAATCAAATCAGATTCCTCATTTTTCTGTGTCTTCTCCCTGTTTTCAAAGATGTTACCTTAGATGCATATCACTATCTTGCTGGGTATCATATTGCACAATACTTATTAACATGTTTTAAGAAGATTTTGTTCAACAAACATAAGGAAAAAGGAACTTAATGCTATGAGAAAGAAGACTATACATATAGAACATAGGTAGTAGCTATAGTGAATAGTGAATAGGATGTGTGAACAGGTTTGACCCAGCTTTCTATTCACTGTTCACAAATAGGTCTAATTTTTGGTGACTGGTTTGACTGTTCCTGAACAGTTCAAGCCTGTTTTCAGGGGGCTTTCATGTATTCAAACCATATGTTGTAGTGCTATGCATTAGCAGTATTTCATGCATTCTCACACAGCCTGTTGAGAATTGTAGCTCCCCCACCCCCATCAAAGACCTACCGTATTCTTGCTGTGCACTGCTAACCAGCTAAAAAAGAGAGAACAAATCAATTAGTCAGCTGGTTATGATAAACAAACACCTAGGTTTTTAAAAAAATCTTAGTCTTTTCACAAAAAGCCTTATCACCTAAGTCCATGTTATCAAGGCTATTTTGTGCATGTGCATTTTCACAGAGCCTTATAGTAGGCATGGTTCTCCTCTCAACATTTACTTACCTGGCAATCATTTGCCCTGGGGTAGAATTGATTTCACCTAATGTTCATGTGCAGATGTTTTTGGTAGGCAAGGAAATGAAACTCCAGTACCACAAGGGACCAAAACTATTGCACAGCCATGAAACTGCTCGACAGTCATTCAACTTGTGGTACTCCTTCAGACAAATGCCACACTATTTTGCTTATGTCATACTGTGAAGGATTAGCAGAGACATTAGTCTCCTCTCTACTATAGTTTCATGTCAGAATTAGACAGAGGCGTCTGAGAGAGTTGCTATAAAAACTCCAAATGGTACCTGAAGTCTTGTGACACTTCAGACACCCTCTTGTGCTCCAGCAGCAAACCTATATATGCAGCTCCTTTTGTGACCTTGGCTAAGTACCAGCCATTCCACCTGATTGCGGGCTCAAGCTCTTATGTGGGAGGGGGAAGTTCTGTTGGTTGGCTACGATCCACTATGGAAGAACCACACCCACACAACAGGTTCAGAAAATATGTGGAGTAAATTGGCCAAAACTTTATTGGCTACAGCTGTAAGAAGCATTGTAACAGCATGGGTCCACCAGATCCTGTGCATCAGCTGGCCCAATGCCAGCCAATATACCCGTCACCCAGGCAGCCAGCAAGGGTGTTGAACCACGGGATGGTAGGTTGCTGGAGCTCACATGGACGACTGCCCCTTAGTGGTCTCCCCTGCCATCTGGTTGTGAGGGAAATCGCTGGTAGTCCATGAGCAGGCTTGCTCCCATCAGCCCTCACACCAAGGCCCCTTGAGAGGGGCCCCTGTATCCAGGAAAATGGCACGCAGGCCGATTTCCATAAACAGATCTGACCCCGTGCTGTTACTGTCAAAAGTTGTGATGAGAAATATGGCATAAAATGTTAACACTTTGTTAACAACATCATACGATATGATATCGACACTCCCTTCCCCCACCCTGAAACCACACTATACTATTCCCTTCTAACAGCGTACACATAGGGTGGGATTGGTGGGCAAACCATTCCATGGCCGGACAATTCCCCTAGTGTCGGGAATTGTCGCCTCTTTGAGGGAATTGTCCACTCTGCACCCCAGTTTCCAGCCTCCGAGGAACTGAGGAGTGCAAGAAAAAAAAAAGCCCTCTTCCTCATGACGCTCTAGGAATTTTCCCTCGTCTTTATGGTAAGGAGACCAGGGGAATTCCGTCCTCCCAAGGCACAGTCCCACAAAATCTCCTGACATTTGTCGAGACTTTGTTGGAAACCCTAGTCATAGCAGAGTTCTGGCCTCTTACCAGTTCCCTAGGAAGTGATCACTGTACAACCAACTGCAAATAAGTTTTTTGTAAGAAAAAATATATCTTGAAACACATTATTTACAATACTGATATGCAACTCCTTGTTCTGGGTTATGGTACCTTAAGTAAGCGGCAGTAAATTTCTAAATTCATAGTAGTACCAAGTGATACATTGATATAAGATCAAGCACCATACATGTGAACACATTTTATCATAAAAGTGGTGACCGGAGATAGGAGGGGACATTTCTTCCTTTTGTAAACACCTTGTGTGCTCCCATTCCACCTCAGAATTTCAGGAGCTAACGCCATGTGAAAGTCCCGTTATTATCCTGCTGTGAATTACAGAACAATGGCTGCAGATTTCCCTGCCCCATCCTCCTGTGCATGTCACATGAGTCACTGTGACAAAAAGCAGACCTAATTAAAATAATTAGGATAGCTTGGGTGATATTTATGCATTCAGTATTACAAAAACCCACTACTTTGAGGAGAGAACTGATATATTAACATAATTAGCTTGTACTTTCCTCTTTAGCATGTTAAATAAAATCTTGGTAAGGCAAAAAAAGAGATCAGAAAACTATGAAAATCTGTAGTGGGTTTGTCCTGAATTTCTGGGAGTCCATATAATGTTACAGAACTCTAAACTGCTCTTGTGTAGTGAACCAAAAACAAGTGAGATGCATGGTAAGAATAGCAGCGAGAAACAACAAACCATGCAAAGTAACTCAAATCAACAATTATGAATTCATTATGCAATTTTTTATATTTCATATGTCAAATATACCAATTATCAAAATCCTCTCAACTGTACATATAACTTGTTGCTGTTGTTGTTCAGTCGCACAGTCGAGTCTGACTCTTCGCGACCCCATGGACCACCTCCCGCCAGGCCCTCCTGTCTTCCGCCATCCTCTGAAGTTTGCTCAATTTCATGTTCGTTGCATCTATATACATATATGTATCTATATACTTATAACTTACAGCTGTCAATATAGGGCTACTTGTTATTTTTTGTGCTGGTTCTTACCTTTAAAGCTCTATATGGTCAGGGACCTACATACCTGAGGGACTGCCTTTCCCCACATGTTCCCCAGAGAGCACTGCAATCAGGGGCTCAGAACCAGCTGGCCCTCCTGGGTCTGAAGAAAGCTAGGCTGTCAACAACCAGGACCAGGGCTTTCTCGGTGGTGGCCCCACACTTGTAGAATGAGCTCCTGGAGGATATCAGGGCCCTGCAGGAACTTTTATAGTTATTTATTTATTTATTTCCATTTTTATCCCACCTTGCCATAGGGTTGGCTTAAGGTGGCTAACAACATTAAAACACTAAAACAATAAATAAAATAAAATGCAATGAAATATAGAAACAAAGCCTAAGTGGCTAACAGTACTAGTGAAAATGATGGTGGTGTGCAATAAACAAACAAAGGCAATAACCAGTCGATGTTTCATGTGGGCCGGGATGTACTCCGGCAGCACATTCATCAGTGGTGCATTTGCCAGTTGCCCACTCATCAGCAGCGGCCCCTAATCAAAAGCCTGGTGGAAGAGCTCCATTTTGCAGGCCTTGTGGAATTGTAAAAGGTCCCACAGGGACCTGATGTTATCCGGGAGCTCATTCCACCAGCGTGGAGCAGTCGCTGAAAAGGCCCTGGCTCCAACTTGACGTCTCTCAGGCCAGGAAGAGTCAGGCGATTCTGTGTTCTTGACCTCAGTGCTCTCTAGGGCATATGTGGGGAAAGACGGTCCCTCAAGTAGGCAGGCCCCTGACCATATAGGGCTTTAAAGGTCAGAACCAGCACCTTGAAACGGATCCGGTACGCTATTGGCAGCCAGCGCAGTGACTTCAGCACAGGCTGGATGTGGTCTTGTATAGAGAGGCCCATCAACAGCTTGGCCACCGCATTTTGCACTAGCTGTAGCTTCCGGATCTGAGACAAGGGCAGCCCCATCTAGAGAGCATTGCAGTGGTCTAATCTCGAGGTGACCATAGCATGGATCACTGTTGCCAGGTCATCACGTTCAAGGATGGGAACCAACTGCTTAATCAGCTGAAGATGGTAAAAGGCTGCCTTGGCAGTGGCTGCTACCTGGGCCTCTATTGTTAAGGTGGCATCCAGAAGCACTCCCAAACTCCTAACCCTCGGCGCTGGCACCAACGGCACCCCATCAAAAGTCGGGAGTGGGATCCCTACCCCTGGTTTCTCCAACTCCAGCACAGGACCTCCGTCTTCATTGGATTCAGTTTCAGTCGACTCAGTCTAAGCCAGCCTGCCACGTCACAAAGCGCCCGCTCCAGGACATCTGGGGTAGAGTCGGACTGACCACCCAACAACAGATATAGCTGGGTGTCATCTGCATATTGATGGCACCTAGCCTCTGCCTCCAGGTAATCTGGGTGAGGGGGCGCATGTAGATGTTAAATAACATCAGGGACAGTACTGCCCCTTGAGGAACCCCACAAGCCAGCAGATACCTCGGGGATGTCTGTTCCCCTAATGCCACCCTCTGTCCCCAACCATGGAGAAAGGAGACAAGCCACTGCAAGGCAAGCCCCTGAATCCCAGTGTTGGCAAGGCGGTGGATCAGTAGCTGGTGGTTGACGGTGTCAAATGCTACTGACAGATATAACAACAACAGCACCGCTGTACCACCTCGATTCCGGAGGTCATCTGTGAGTGCAACCAGTACCATCTTCATCCCATGACCCGGCCGGAAGCCAGACTGACATGAGTCTAGCATGGAAGTGTCATCCATAAAGCTCTGCAACTGAACCGCCACCGCCCTTTCAAGTAATTTGCCCAAATAGGGCAAGTTGGAGACCTGCCAATAGTTGGCCAATTCATCCGGGTCCAAAGATGGTTTTTTCAAGAGAGGGCAGACCATCACTTCCTTGAGTGCCCCCCAGGAACAGTCCCTTGGCGAGGGACTTGTTGATAATATCCCTGAGGGCACCTCGTAACCCCTCATGGGCAGCTGTTATAAGCCATGAAGGACACGGATCAAGACTGCATGTGGTTGGGTGTACCATTGAGAGCAGTCTGTCGACTTCCTCAAGACTGAGTGAGACTGAAATGATCCAGAAGATGTGCATGGAGCCTCAAGTTCACTCACTGTCTCAAGTGTGGCAGGGAGATCGCGTCGGAGCAGCAGGACTTTATCTGCAAAATAGCTCGCAAAAGCCTCGCAGCTGATATCCAATTCCCTAACATTTGGTCTGCCCTGCGGCAGCTCTCTTAACAACCGAATGGTTCTAAATAATTGTGCTGGGTGTGAGCTAGCAAATGCAACCACAGCCACATAGGATTGTCTCTTCACGGCTTTGATTGCCACCTCATAGGATCTCATAAATGTCCTATAAGATGCTCTTGTTGCTTCATCGTGGGCGCGTCACCTCCGTCTCTCTAACCATCTAAACCCTCATTTCATCAGCCAGAGCTCCTTGGTAAACCAGGGAGCCCGCTTAGAGCACAGAGGGCGTTGGGGAGCAATCTTATCGATTGCTGCTGAGAGCCGACTGTGTCAGTCCTCGACAAGCTCATCTAATGAGCCCCCAGGGGGCATAGGATCCCGTAGGGCCATCTGAAGCTGCTGAGGGTCCAGATGGCCCTACGGAGGCCAAGTTTGTGGCAACAAGGGTCAAGTCTTTTTCAGTGGCGGCTCCTACCTGGTGGAATGAGCTCCCGGAGGAGACCAGGGCCCTGCAGGACCTTGTGCAGTTCCGCAGGGCCTGTAAGACGGAGCTCTTCTGCCAGGCTTACGAGTAGGAGTTGCCAAGGCCACTTCCACCACCGGTCCTCTATAGAGAGAGACTGCCGGGGGGTTGGGCAACATCTTTCCATTACCCTAGCCTTTCCCTCTGCTACGCAAGATGTTAGGAGTTTTATAAGTGCATCCGTTGGAATCGATTTTAATCTGTTTTAATTTTTGTATACTGTATGCACTTTGTGCTCTATGTGAGCCGCCCTGAGCCCATTTGTGGGGAGGGCAGGGTATAAATATAATAAATAAATAAATAAATAAATAAACAAACAAACAAACAAATAAATAATTTGGCTCTGCGGGCGAGCCAAAATACGCTTGCCACCCAAACAGGGTCGGGGCGACACATTCACCTGGGCCTTCATGGCAAGGTGGTCCGATCATGGCACTGGCAAGGCAGTGATCCGGTCCACAGTAATCCCCACCACGAAGATCAGGTCGAGTGTATGCCCGGCCCGATGAGTGGGGGCCGTTACAAATTGGGTGAGTCCTAGTGCCACCATGGACAACATCAGGTCCATCTCCGGTACTGAGGCCACATTGTCGGCATGGACACTGAAGTCGCCCAAGATTATTAGCCTAGGGTACTCCAATGCCCAGCCTGACACTGCCTCAACTAGAGATGGCAGGCTGTTGGTTGGTGCATTAGGTGGACGGTACACCAGCCAAATAGCCAAACTCTCCCCGGCTTCCCACACAAGGCCTGAGCACTCAATACCCTCAAGCTTCAGCGGCAGGAGCACCCTGAGGGAGTAAGCCTCCCCGATAAATAGCACCACTTCTCCCCCCTGCTCCACAGTCCATGACTGGTGAAGGACCGGGAACCCGGGTGGAGCTAACGGAGAGTGCTACTGTCTCCCCATCTCGTACCCAAGTCTCGGTCACGCACGCCAGATCCGCTCCCTGTTCGAGCAAAAAATCCTGAAGGGTTAAGATCTTAATGTTCATGGATCTGGCGTTGCACAACACCAATGTTGGAGGGGGGTCCTTATTCCCTGCCCCTCTGCCTGTCACTCTCAGGATGGGACACAGACTGGAAGGGGGTCAAGCTTCTCTGTTTCTCAACCTCCTTCCGTTGACTTTCTGCCTTTTCCCACCGCTGTACTTTCCCCGCCACAGGAGCACTGGTATTCCTAGCCCCGCCGCCACCATTTCAGGTGGCCTTCGCAGTGCCAATGCAATGCTTCAGGCCAACCATAAGCTTGACATATAGGCAGGGCCCGCTATTGGAATGCCACTAAACTCTAAACATTACTCAACAATAAGTCAATATCAACAATCAAGCCGAATTTGCCAATTACAATAGCTAAGTCCCCTAGACTAACTAATATCAACAGACCTTGCCCACCCTGACCTCCTCTCTGACTTTCCTGCCGGGTTACAGAATGAAACTACACTGTAATATTACACTATAAGGAATGGGAGACAGGTCTTCATCCAACTATTATAACTAACTGTATTAATATATGGCCCCCAGCAAAGATATTCGTGGAGGTGCTCCTGATCTCTGCTTCTGTAAAACAGAACTCTTCCACCAGGCTTTCAGGGGCCACCACCGTCATCAATAGCTAACAATTAACAACAGAATGAGAGAGGGCCCTGGATTCCTGGAATTTTCAGCAACAGCCCAAAGGACATCAATCCCTGCAAGGACAACTAAAAATGAAGACGGTGAGCCGACTGTGAGCTAAGAACATTGAATAATGGCTGCCACCACCAAACTGACGACAATGACTACTAGCACTTTTATGGTTATATTGTTTTAATTGTAATTCATGTTTTAATGTAACTTATTTAATTTATGTAATTTACCTGTTTTTAAGTAAGCCACCCCAAGCCGGCTTTGGCTGGGAGGGGAGGGTAGAAATCCAATAACTAACTAACTAACTAACTAACTAACTAACTAACTAACTAACTAACTAACTATTTCCTGATTTGAAGAAGCTTGGGTGGAATGCAGACTGATGGAGGCAAGAGATCCCCTGATTTTGGAGGCTCCTGCCCACCATTGGCCAGCTGGCTGGTGGAAGGAGCCCCCCAAAAGTGACCACTGGTGACCACTCCTCTCCCTCCCCTCCTGTGAGATTTAAAGGGACCTTCAGCTGATCAGCAGCAGCACGTGGCCCACCGATTAGTTGGACAGCCCTTTAAATCTTGCAGAAGGTTGGGAGAGGGGCAGTCACCAGCCGCATGCCTGAACTCCAAGTGGCAAATTCTCCTCTGGTGTTCAGGTGTGTGCGGCTCCCCACTTCTTGCAAAGAGCATTTAAAGGGTCCCTATAAATGCTGTTTGCAATAAGTCAGGGATGGGCTGAACTCCAGTGGCAAATTGGCCAATTGGTGTTCAGGCATGGGAGGCACCTTCCCCAACATGATGACATCACTCCTGTGTGACATCATTGCATTGGGGATGTACCTTCCCCCTCCAAGAATGCCCCCCAAAGTCCCCTGCCTGAGGCCACTCATATGGGTTTTCCTTTGCACACCCCTCCCTGCCCATAGGGCCTTGTAGGGAGGATACAAAAATTCAGAGCTTACCAGCTGCTGTCCTTTATACAGTTTATATCTCCAGTGCCTGCCGTTACCATTTTATGGTACACATAGTCCATCCGGACAAAGTGACATTTACGTCAGATCTGGCCCCTGTAACAAATGAGTTCGACACCTCCAGCTCTCTATTACAGGGACCCATCTTGTACTCTGTAAAATGGTATGCATATGGTTGGCACTGTACAGAGAAGTAAAAATAACTAATCTTATGACCAGACATCTAGTTTAAAAACAAGATATTAACAATAGCATTAATGTATATCTTTTTGTGGGGAAATCTTGTACTATTTCCCCTTTGTATTCATTGAGGATTTTGAATGCTGAAGTCAAGTGCCCCTTTCTTTTGTCAAAAAATTAAACAGAAAAAAATGCAGTCAGTCCTGGTAATATAATACAAAGAGATGTAAAAACAATGCACTCTTGTTCTTTGGGTGCCTTCAGTATTTTCTGTATACTTTAGATGAGGTTTGCATATTTGAAGATACATAGGAAAGACAAGTAAATTGAGGACAATCCTACAGTTTAACAGAGTAACCAAAGAAGTCATGACCCTTTTCATTCCCATTCTTTCCCCTGCCTTTTGCTGGAAATAGAATCTACCATATGTGTTCTCATAGCTCCTTTGGGTTTCTCAGCATGAGACACAGAAACGTTTCCAGTTGTGGAAAGAAAAGGAATGATGGAAGAAATGAAACCCTCTTTCATAGAATCTCACACTTTTAATTATACCAGTATCAAGAGTTCATTGCATACCCAGTAATTAAAAGTAGCCTGTGCCAACTATTTTTGGCACAACTCAAGTTGACAAGCACACATTTCTCTGCATTTATACTGTCAGAGATGAAAAAGTTGCTGCCTCCTGAGAAGGCAGGCTGCTATACAAATAAGCTTCATGCAGCCCTGTGCCAAATGGCAACCTTTAACCCCTCAAGCACTGATCCTCTTTTGTTTCATCTGGATGACCATCCTTTATGAACCTAAGGAATGGTGATTTCCATAGTAGCAAGTGTTATCAGTATTAACTTTAAAACTTCTCCTGATGATTTATCACAGAGGGCACGGAGGACAGTGAAAGAGAGGCACACAAAGCAAATGTGCTTATTCTTGTTAATTAAACATGTAACTTTAGAAGGTTAGACCTATGGGCTGGCCACTAGGGTGGAATACTGAAGGTTGGCTGCCATCATTTAATAACCTATTAGTGTCATTAACGCCGGCCAGGGCTTTCTTTGTAGAAAAAGCCCAGCAGAAACTCATTAGCATAATAGGCCACACCCAATAGCAGAAACTCATTAGCATATTGGGCCACACCCCTGACAGCACAGCTCATTAGCATATTAGGCTGCACCCACATGTTACCAGAAGTGTGGTCATCCAGCCACACCAACCTTTTGCTTCTTATTCTGTTTACCTTGTTTGTTGTCAAAACCCAGGGCTTTTTTTGTAGCAGGAACTTCTTTGCATGTTAGGCCGCACACCCCTAATGTAGCCAATCCTAATGAGTTTCTGCTGTTGGGTGTGGCCTATTATGCTAATGAGTTCCTGCTGGGCGTGGCCAACTCAGGAGCCAGCCGGAACTCCGTTCCTGTGTGTTCCTGCCCAAAAATAGCCCTGACGCCGGCACCTTTTTAATGTTGGAATGTTTTATATGATTTTAGGACTATTTGAATTGTTTACTTAGGTGTTTTTAATCTGTTATGTAAGCCACCCTGGGCCAGCCTCGGCTGAGAGGGCAAGGTATAAATCTGACAATAAATAAAATGAATAAATTCTCTCAAATGAGGGGGCTGCTGAAAAAAAAAACTGAAAAGAAAGGTAAGGAGGGTCAAATCCCTTCTGGAAGCTTGGAAACTATTTACAGATACAATCCTGGAAGCGCAGATAAAATGTATACCGCAAGTTAGGAAAGGTACAAATAGGTATAAAGAAAGGGCTGCATGGCTAACTAACAAAGTAAACGAAGCAGTAAAAGGTAAGGAGGATTCCTTTAAGGCTAGTCTGAGTGAGGTAAATAAAAGGGAGCACAGGCTTTGGGAAATAAAATGCAAGTCAGTGATCAGACAGGCAAAAGGAACTATGAGGAACATATTGCAAAAAACATAAAGACCAACAATAAAAAAATTCTTCAAAGACATTAGAAGCAGAAAACCAGCCAGGGAGGAAGTGGGGCTATTGGATTACCAAAGGATGATAGGGAGATGGCAGAGAAGCGGAATACATTTTGTGCCTCAGTCTTCACTGTGGAAGAGGGGAAGTGCTTGCCCACTCCAAAACTGCCAATTTCAGGAGGGGTGACAAAAGACCTGAGCTGGATTGAGGTAAAAACTGACAGATCACCAGGCCCAGATGACATACATCCAAGAGTTCTGAAAGAGCTCAAATGTGAACTTGTGGATCTCCTGAAAAAATATGCAATCTATCACTAAAATCTGCCTCCATTTCCAAGGGCTGGAAGGTAGCTATTGTAACCCTCATCTTTAAAACAAGGTCTGGTGATTTTTAATGTGTTGGGAGTAAGCAGTGAAATGGCTAAATTTGTGGATGACAATAAGTTGTTCAGGTTGGTGAGAACCAGGGAGGACTCTGTATGGCACTCCATAGAGATCTGTTGAGGCTGGATGAGTGGTCATCAGTGTGTCAAATGATCTTTAATGTGGGCAAGTGCAAAGTAATGCACACTGGAGTAAATATCCTAACTATAAATATACGTTGATGGGGTCCAAACTGGCAGTAACTGACTAGGAGAGACACTTTGAAGTCATGGTATATAACTCTCTGAGAAAGTTGACTCAGTGTGTGACTGCAAGGGGGGAAAAGGCCAATGCTATGCTCGGGATTATTAGGAAGGGGACTGAAAACAAATCAGCCAGTATCATAATGTTCCTGTATAAATCTATGGTGTGGCCTTATTTGGAATACTTTGTACATTTCTGGTCACTGCACCTCAAAAAAGATATTATAGCATTGGAAAAAGTTCAGAAAAGGGCAACTAAAATGATTAAAAGGATTGAACACCTTCCCTATGAAGAAAGGTTAAAGCACTTGGGGCTCTTTAGCTTGGAGAAACAATGGCTGAGGGGTGACATGATCAAGGTTTATAAGATTATGCATAGGGTAGAGCAGGTTGAGAAATAAGTACTTTCATCTCTTTCTCACAATACAAGAACTTGTGGGCACCCCCTGAAATGGCTGAGCAGTTGGGTTAGAACAGATAAAAGGAAGTACTTCTTCACCCAAAGAGTGACTAACACATGGAATTCACTGCCACAGAAGGTGGCGGCGGCTACAAGCATGGACGGCTTCAAGAGGGAATTGGATAAATATATGGAACAGAGGTCCATCAGTGGCTATTAGCTACAAGGTATAGATAGGAACTTTCAGTCTGGGGCAAGTGATGCACTGTATTCTTGGTGCTTGGGGGGAGGGAAACAGTGGGAGAGCTTCTAGTGTCCTGCCCCACTGCTGGACCTCCTGATGGCACCTGGTATTTTTGGCCACTGTGTGATAGAATATTGGACTGGATGGGCCTTTGGCCTGATCCAACATTGGCTTCTCTTATTCTTAAGAACACGTGGGCACCCAATGAAATTAATGAGTAGTGGGCTTAAAACTGATGAAAGGAAGTACTTCATCACACAAAGAGTAATTAACATGTGGAATTCACTGTTGCAGGAACTGAAGAGGGCTACAAGCATAGATAGCATCAAGAGGGGATTCAATAAACATATGGAGCAGAAGTCCATCAGTAGCTATTAGCCACAAGATATAGATGGAACACTGTCTGGAAAAGGAATGCTCTGTATTTTTGGTGCTTGGGGATCAAAGGTGGGAGGGATTCTGAAGTTCTTGGCCTCACTGGTGGACCTCCTGCTGGCACCTGGGTTTTGGCCACTGTGTGACCCAGAATGTTGGACTGGATGAGCCACTGGCATGATCCAACATGGCTTCTCTTATGTTCTAAAAGCATTTCCAGGTGCTGCCATTTCATCAGAGTCAGGCTGCCAATTCTTGGTTGGGAAATACCTGGAGATTTGGGAGTGGAGCTGGATGAGAGACCTCAGTGGGGTACAGTGCCATAGAATTCACCTTCCAAAGCAGACATTTTCTCTAGGGAAACTGACCTCTGTCATCTGGAGGTCAGTGGTAATTCCAGGAGGACCTAGTTTGAAGGTTGGTAACCCTCATATAGGGACTAAGCAGAATTTCTCCAAGCTCAGTACAAACTTGTTTAATTTGGTAATACCTGTTAAATACGAGACTTGATACAGCAGTGCGAGAATGGTTGACGTCATCACGTTTTGACACACCTCTTGTGTTGCCTTCCCAGTGGCCTCAGCAGCGACAGTCTCTGAGTAGGCCATGGCACAGATGAGAGCCGTCCGTGCAAACAATTGTTGCTGCAGCTTCTTGTCCTTCATGCCACAGACGAGTCGGTCGAGGAGTGCTTCCTCGAGGTCGGTGAAGTTGTATGGGCGTGCAGCCTTCAGCAAGGCTGACACGTATTCAGCAACCGTCTCGTTTGCTGCCTGGGACCGCTTGTAGAACGTATGTCGGCTAGCGATCTGCGAAGGTTGCGGTGTGAAATGCCCCTTCAATTTCAGCTTAAGATCAACCAGGGACACGGTTTTGATTTCAGCCGGGGCGACCAGGGACTGAGCGACATCAAAGATAGCCCTTCCGCAGGAGCTGAGGAGTGTTGCCTTCTGCTGGTCCTCATCCTCGATCTGGTTAACCTGGAGGTGGAACTCGAACCTGGCAAGGTAGGAATCCCAGTCCTCGAGGTCCGGTTCGAATGCTTTGAACCGTGGGTTAACGGCCATCACTACTCTGTGTTCAGGAACTGGTACAAGTGCTGCAGCCACTTGATCAGCCGGGTTTCGTTCTTCTGCCCTAGGTTCCTCAGGGGCTTCTCAGTCGTCCGCCGTTCTGTCGTTAGTTCAGCGGGGCTGCCTACCCAATCAAAAATACCATCTTCGTAGCCAATTGTTAAATACAAGACTCGAGGCAGCAGGTGAACAGTGATAACAGCTTTATTGAAACAAAGTCAGAAGAACCAGAATGAGACAAACAACAGAGCAACAGGCTCCTTTTTAAACAGCCCGGGCTTGGCAAGCCACGCCCACATGTCAGATAACAACCAATCATATTTAGTACATAAAGGCCAATCAGTTTGCTTCCCTCCAGAACTCCCCTGGTTCTGATAGGTCGGTTTACAATACCTTGCATCATACTCAAGCTCAATACATACATACATTCCATTCCATACATAACAATACCATATCAATTTCAACACTTTTCCCAAATCATTTAAGATTAAAATTATATCTCTGAAATTTCATAAATAGGCAATATCATGGTAATGAGATTGTAGGGTTAGCCTGAGCCATGCCTTTGTGCATCCAGTGAAGCATAATAACTGTTTGGACCCTATGGGAGGATGAAGGAGAAAACGATGGCTTTGTGGGGTCATGGAGCCGAGAGATAGTGGTTTGTGTAGCCAATTAGTGGTTGAGGTAAGTTTCCAAATGAGGATTGCCAGGCTCATGGCTCATAATGTTAGTCGTTAATACCGCACAAACTTTCATGTCTCTGCTTTCCTTATGTGAAACAAAGGAACGTGTTTGCTCATAAGAGAGTAATTATTTTCCATCCATTCCCATAATACTAGAACTTGGTGGTATCCTATGAAGCTGATGAGCAACAGATTCCAGGATGGAGACAAGGACGCACTTCTTCACTCAGTGGTAATTAATTCATAGATTAACTGGCAGTTGATGTAGTGGTTGCCACTAGGATACATGTCTTGAAAAGGGGATTAGACATATTCATGAAGGATGAGTCCATCAATTACTACTAACTAAGAAGACTAAACAGAAGCTCCATGTACAGAGGTATACCAGTGCTAGGTAGCAACATTGGTGGGATATCTTAGCCTTTATGTTTTGTTGGTTGGTTCTTAGGGGCAACTGGTTGGCCATTGGGTAAAACAGGATGCTGGACTAGAAGGGCCACAGCTCTGATCCAGTACAGCACTTCTTTTCTACAATACAGAAGTAACATTTTCTATTTTCTCCACCATTTGCGCTAATGCTACAGCCAGCAATGGAAAATCTCTGACAATAGTTGCATGATTGTAATGATTTATCTGACCTTCACTCACAGTTTAATTTGTTTGAAGGTGGTACATAAAGAAAAGCTGATGTATCTAACCTTAATTGGATTTAATATAGACACTTTCTCTGATGTTTTCAACAAAAAAGTTCAGTTGGAAGTATGCAACTGAAAACTAAAAATAGAGGATGAAAAAGGGGATTTATTAGAAACTGGAAATATTTTAATTTAGCCAAAGACTAGTAACTAACATAGATGTCAAAGGTTTTAGAAAAAGGTCATTTCTCTCATTTACTTCAAACTATGTTTATTATCCAAACTATATTTGTCATGTTACCAGAGAGTGTAAAATTAGTGGGCGGTGGTTATTTTTTTCCTGTGGAATATTCTATCTAATTTCTACATTTTTATCCTATAATAATACCAGGTGCTTGGCCTTAAAGCTCAGCTCATAATTAGCTATTTTATGATTTTAAAATATCAGTAAAGAAGAGGGTGACTCGAGCAAGGTCACAGAGAGATTCATTAGTATCAGTTCATAAAAGGATATGAATATGCCACATGTGTGTTTAAATTGTGAATACCGCTATAATATTATTACAGCAAAAAGAAAGGTATTTTGCAAAGTAATTGCAATTGTTAATCTATGGGATGGCAGCCATTTTATGACCAGTCTCTGCAATGCTCATTTATTTTTTCCTGTTGCATGTGAGAACCAACCACCACCGACAGCAACAAGGGACAACAGTAATTGCATCAAATTTATTTATTTATTTACTAGATTTATACCTCGCCCTCCCCGTTGAGGCAGGCTCATGGCAGCTTGGTTTTGTTTCTATATTGTTTCTGTTGAGAATCTAACTCCCATCAAGCCTTGGACTGCAAGCTCTGGGTTGGGGAATTCCTGGATATCTGAGGGTGGTGCCTAGGGAAGGTGGAGTTTGGGGAGGGAAGGGAGTTCAGTAAGGGATGTGATGCCGTGTAGCCCACCCTCCAAAGATGATATTTTATTCAGGAGACTGGAACTCTGTAGTCAGCCAATTTTGGGAGAACTCCAGGACCTACTTTGAAGTTGGTAACCCTAAATCTGTCTGTGTGGCAGGAACATCTCTGAGCTCCAACACCCCACCCCAAACACAATCTCCTCTGTGCCAGTCCTTTATCAAAGACAGTCAGAACCAGTTAGCAAAACCCCACCATCAGTTGCAATTAGTTTAAAGTTAAGACAATAACAATTTAAATGCTGAAACTTATACTATACTGCAAAATGTTATTGGTAATATAACATGCTTTAACCTTTTCTTTATTCTGTATCTCTTTGAAAATCAATAAAAATCTTATATTAAAAAAAAAAAGACAGTCAGAACCATAATTGACAGTTGCGAGGGAGGAAGAATCATTTCTCCTTTTTCCCCTGTCCATCATATTATTTATTTATTTATTTATTTATTTATTTCAACTTATATACCGCTCCTTCCTGAAGGCTCAGAGTGGTTTACAGAGAAATATTTAACGTATCTAACTAAGGCCACACAGTACAGGGGAGAAATGAAAGCCTATCAGGCACCCGAGCAGGGTGTATTCATGGTGGGTTCTTCCTCAAGTCGATGGTGTCTCGGCGGGATCTTCCGGTAGCGACTCCTTCTGGGCGGTCCTTTTTTCCCCCTTTCTATGCTTCTTCCACAATGGAGGCTATAAAAAGATGAAGTATCTCTAGGTATATGTATGGTAAATGTCATGTATGGTTATACCCTGAAAATACTTAATGGTAGCTCTGTGTAGATCCAAGTCCAAGGCAGTAAATCATGTTCCCAAGAAAGACACCCTGAAACTTGAGGGGACCTCAGAAAAGTCTTCTGATGCAACAGACTGTGGCTTCCAGTAAAAAACTCCGAACATTTTAGGCAAACTTCAGTTCATACACAAAAGACTTTGTACATGTGTTATGGGGCTCTTTAACCAGTGAGAGGGTTCGGAGCAAGGATGCAACGTCAGCTGCATTGCTGTGTCACTTCCAAGGAATACCTGGAAGTGATGTAGGATAGCTCAAGGAATTAGTAGAAACTCTATGGTAAAACCACAGATTTTCCCAGTGGTCCATAGACCCACCCCACATCACTTCCTGGTTTTCCTCAGAAGTGACATAGAGACAAAGCCAACCTCACTTTTAAAAAAACAACAAACCTTTCCGGCTGCAACTTGCAGTGGCAGGCAACTAGGGCTGCTGGTGGGAGGTCTTCTACCATAGTGGGAGGTCTGAAAGCCCTACTTTAAATAGTAACCAAAACCCCTTTGATATAACAGTCTGAACTACAATTTAAGGGTGAGCCCTGTGTGGAGCAAGAATGTAAAATAGTGACACAAAATCAATAACTGTAACAGCATTGATGTATTTTTTTTTCACCTTAGTATTTAAAGAAAAGGACCAGATGGCAGGTTCTTAGAGGCTGTGCTCATTACTTGAGGGGGAAATGAAATGTTGCAACATTTTACTGTTGCACTGGAGCAGATAATTAGGCACTCAGAACTATTAAAAGCTGACAAAGAACAAGAATTCAATGAACTTTCTCCTTTTGCTCGAGTGTGATAGCAGCTGTGATGATTCAGGTAGGGAGAGAACATAAGGCCCAGTCAGATCAGCCGATTTAATGAGAGTGTGGGTACTTCTATTTAGAGCATGTTGTCTTCGTATGATATTAAAACACTCGGCGAGGGCAAATTTTGTTTTCTGACCTGAAGCATGACTAAATGTACTTCTCATAATACTAAAACAAGAACTCAAGTCATGCATCAGGCTCAAGGAGGAAGAACAAAGAGAAAATGAAGCTAACAGGAGGAAGAAGATTTATGAACAAATTTGGTTGCCACTTCCCAGTGCATTTTGAACATCTGTGATCTTCCTCAGGGGAGAATGTTCAACATTAGTAGAGCTGAGTGAAGAAGCTCCAGCCTCCTTTCTCCAGGTTACTCAACACTGAACAATTTCCTCTAGGGAACAAGAAAGTAGAACTTGGGAAAACAACAGAAAATTTGTTTATAAATCTTATGCAAATCTTCATTCATCTGATGTGCGGCGCATACCTAATCTTCTTTACGGTCCAGAATACTGGGTATCAAGAATGAATAAATTACTAAATTAATTATGCAATTAATACCTATTAAAATATTAAATTGTTAAATTACATGTGTAGTTTGAGTTGTTAAAGTGCTGGACCAGGGCCTGGGGGACCCAGGTTCCGATTGCTGCTCTGCCATGGAATCTTGCTGGATGCCTTTGGGCCTGTCACACACTCTCAGCTCAACTTACCTCACAGGGTTGTTGTGAGGGTAAAATGAGGAGAGGAGAATGACATAAGCATTGTGGGTCCCCTTTGAAGAGAAAAGTAAAGTAAATGAAGTAAATAAATAATAAACAAACATATATTTTTATCCTGCTCTTCCTCAAAGGAGCTCCGAATGGCATACACATTTCTCTCTCTCCTCATTTTAGATTGGATTCCATGGAGGGTTTCCATGGAGGAAAGGGATTTCCAACTGTGGAACATTGCTTTTTCACCTCCCCCTCCCTTTGCAGTCCAATGTAAAAAAAGGTAAAGGTTCCCTTGCTCGAAAGCCAGTCGAGTCCGACTCTAGGGTTGCGGTGCTCATCTCCGTTTCAAAGCTGAAGAGCCAGCACTGTCCAAAGACGTTTTCGTGGTCATGTGGCCGGCATGACTAAACACCAAGGGGCACGGAAGGCTATTACCTTCCCACCGAAGTGGTACCTATTTATCTACTTGCAATTTCTTGCTTTCGAACTGCTAGGTTTGCAGGAGCTGGTTGATGTGCTGTCAAAGATGGGCAAGTGGGCGTCAACATGGCAAATGGGGTTCAATGTGGCCAAATGCAAGGTGATGCACATTGGAGCCAAAAATCCTAAATATAAATACACGTTGATGGGGTCTGAACTGGCGGAGACTGATCAGGAGAGAGATCTTGGAATTGTAGTTGATAACTCACTGAAAATGTTGAGACAGTGTGTGATTGCAATAAAGAAGGCCAATGCTATGCTGGGGATTATTAGGAAGGGTATTGAAAACAGATCAGCCAATATCATAATGCCCCTATATAAATCTATGGTGCGACCTCATTTGGAATACTGTGTGCAGTTCTGGTCACCACACCTTAAAAAGGATATTATAGCTTTGGAAAAAGTGCAGAAAAGGGCAACTCGAATGATAAAAGGGTTGGAACACTTTCCCTATGAGGAAAGGTTAACGCGCTTGGGGCTCTTTAGCTTGGAGAAACGACGACTGAGGGGTGATATGATTGAGGTTTATAAGATTATGCATGCGAAAGAGCAGGTAGAGAAAGAGGTACTTTTCTCCCTTTCTCACAATACAAGAACTCGTGGGCACTCCATGAAATTGCTGAGCGGTCAGGTTAGAACGGATAAAAGGAAGTACTTCTTCACCCAAAGAGTGATTAACACTTGGAATTCACTGCCACAGGAAGTGGTGGCGGCTACAAGCATGGATGGCTTCAAAAGGGAATTAGATAAGCATATGGAGCAGACGTCCTTCAGTGGCTATTAGCCACAAGGTATAGATAGGGACTCTGGGGCAAGTGATGCTCTGTCATCTTGGTGCTTGGGGGGGGGTCAACAGTGGGAGGGCTTCTAATGTCCTGGCCCCACTGCTGGACCTCCTGGTGGCACTGGTATTTCTGGCCACTGTGTGATACAGAGTGTTGGACTGGATGGGCCTTTGGCCTAATCCAACATTGGCGTCTCTTATGTTCTTATGTAGAGACGGGAGCTCACTCCATCATGCGGCAACTCGGGTCTCGAACTCCCAAAATGCTGCTGTTGGGGGAAAGAGGTCCCCAAGAAATAGCATGAGTGGGGAGTCACAGGTCTGTAGAAGGAGAGGGAAATCAGCCCAAATCATTAACAGAAATCATTCACTCGATCCAACCCTATTACCTCACAACAGTCCTGTTAAGTAGGTAAGTAAGAGTTAGTCAAGGATATCTAGGGAACAACATATGATGGTGATTTAAGCCTGGGCCTCCCAGCTCCTGGTCCAATGCTACATCACATTGTCTTTGATAAACTTTCCACCCGAGATCTCTTAATAAGGTAAAGGTAAAGGTTCCCTTGCTCGAAAGCCAGTTGAATCCGACTCTAGGGTTGCGGTGCTCATCTCCGTTTCAAAGCCGAAGAGCCAGCGCTGTCCGAAGACGTTTCTGTGGTCATGTGGCCGGTATGACTAAACACCAAGGCGCACGGAACGCTGTTACCTTCCCACCGAAGGTACCTATTTATCTACTTGCAATTTCTTGCTTTCGAACTGCTAGGTTGGCAGGAGATCTCTTAATACTGATCTGTAAATTGTACTCTGCCACTAAAGTGTTCATACATGAGCAGTGTAATAATGTCATGCTAGCCTATAGATAGATCCATGAGCAAAATTTGAATGAACTGTAAACAAGAAAGTCAATCAGCAGTATTATTCCGTTTCTCTTGGTTATCATTGGAAATAGAGTGTTGAATTAAAAGGTACCTGGTCTGGTCCAACAAGACAATTCTTAGATTCTATTCTACATCCTTCACAGTTCACTTACAGGTTGCGTACCAAATAAATATCTCTGCTTAACTTTTGGTTCAAAACTTCCAGCGAAGGGTATTTAACACCTGTCCTGGACACCTTATTCTGTTGGGGCTGCTTTCATTGGTCCCAAATAAGGCTTATTTTCACACAGCAGTTGCTACTCAGTCATTGCTTCATGTCATGATTTTTCTGCTGAAGAAATAATTGGTGGTGTCAAATGTGATAGCATGAGTAGGCTATGGGGAGGAAGGAGAATTACCGGTATCACTTCCTCATTTTTCCATAGCAAATGATCACTGCTGTCCATGATACTATCACTGCTATCAGCATCAGTCATTTAGTTGCTAAATAGTTTGGATCCAGCAAGAGAACCACATACATAGTCTTGGGTACAAGATGCAACATTAAAAAAAAGACTCTTGCACAACATTTAGAAGCCATATTTCTATGTGCAGCTTACTTTTGCTAGATCAAGGGAATCATTGGGAAATTTTTGTTCCTAACCCCTAACCCTACATTGATCGAATATACTTTCTAAAACTTAAAATTCTTGTGTATTGTGCTGTAATCTGTGGATATAGCAGTCAATTTTTCCTCTCTGCATTCCAAAAAAACTTAATAAAATGGATAAAATCTGGATGGGATTCTAAAGTATAGATGTGCTGAAGTTATTGACAAGTTCTGCACCTAACAAATCCATTGGAAAAGTCCATCTTTTAATCTGGGGGGGGGGAGTTGAGAAGGACAGCTCTGAATGTAGAGAACTTAAACTGGAGGGGGATAAAAGTGATTGTGATCCTGTTCAGAATACTTTATTAATACCATGACAGAGATTAGAAAGGCACATGAGATATTTTAAAAAATGTTAAAAGTAAATGGGATGTTCAAGCTTTGTTCCAGCATATTTAATGACTCACTTCCTTTTTCCCTCTCCTGCTAGTGCCAATGTAATCATAAAAAAAGATGTTGGTATATTATATGCTGAGTGACATGTAAAATTTGTGACACAATACAATCAGGATAAAATTATTTCTACCTCATGTAGGAGAGGTAATGGATTTTGAAGCAGCGCAATCAAGGAAATTTTGAGCTGATGGAAACTCGGTAATTTTAAAGACAGCAAACTGAGCCATCGAGTTGTACATTTTATCAAGGGCTGGGGAGCTTTATGCTTCATTGAAATTAAGGTGTTTTTAAAATGCTCTGAAAAAGCAACCATTTAGTGTTATTAAAATAGGAATGCACAAAACTGTATTTTTATCCTTGAAGAATGTATGCAGTTTTAATCCACAGATCTGATTCTTTGTTGTGAATTACATGACCATTATTATGAACAATAGGCTTAATAAGTGGGGGGGGGCACAAGACTTATGGGGGGAATCCCATCTCTACCCCATCTCCAAGCCTAGTGCAGTTCCAGACCCAAGACCAACCTTAGAGCCTGGCAGCAGTGCTGTCTGGGAGCTATTCTGAGCCTGGAGTAGCTCCTGGAGTCCTCTACTGTGGTATAAACAGGGTATCAATATTTCAATACATAATATTATGCATTATGCTTTTCTAGAAAACAATGGATCTCTAACACTGTAATCCTAAGCAGAGTCATATCCTTCTAAGGTATAACTCTGCTAATGTTTGCACTGTAAGAAACACAACACAAGCCCATGTACTTATTGCTCATAGCAACTACACATCACCTGTGATGCCATAGCCTTTTTATCCCTCCAGGACAACTGGTTGACCACTGTGTGAGATGGACCTTGCTCAGTCCCCAATTTTCCATGATAATATTGTCATAACTTCTGCCTGTTCAGGAGACTTATCTATAAAGGCAAATATGCAGTTTTCACATTGACAGTAGCAAATCATAAATATTCATGGTATCCCTACTTAGCAGCAGAACTGATACAAACAAGAGGTTTTTCATTTGTAATTAGCATTCCCATTTTGAACCCTCACCAGGTTTATATTCAGCAAACTACTCAAGAATTCATTCATTTGTATCATGGGCATTGATTTGTCCTGGAAGTACTGAAAATCACATATTATTTTTGAGTCTAAGTCTATACTGTTTAAAATAGATGGAATCTGACTGATATGATGTAGCAAAGGGTAAAGGTTAACTTGCACTTGGCCTTTGAAAACTTCAAACTTGGTTCTGAAAATTCTGTACACCTGTTTCCATGGCTGCAAAGGCTCTCTCTCTCTCACTCTCTCTCTAGCAATCCTATGAAAATATCTACTTTTTTATGTGTCTGCCACCAATATTGAGATAATACCTGCGCAACTCTGATGAAATGTTATACTTTATGATGATGCAATAATATAAGAGTTTTCAATTGCTGACTTCTTTAAATTGCTGTATTGGTGGAGGAATGCAGTACCAAGACAGAAGGGTTTGATCCATTCCTCTCATTTTTTGGAAAGAAGTTGCTTCTTTCCCCAATCTGCTAGATATCCCATCTTTTTCTCTACCAGGGTTAACTGAAACTGGGTTGAGGGGCAATTTCTACTCAAGATCATATGGAGGAAAGGGCTTCCCCAAATATCTTGATCCAAATCATCTTGTTTTTCTTCGCAATATCAGAATGAATGTCTGTGCATCAGCCCCACATTAAAAAAAAAAAGCAAACAAGCAAGGGGCAAAAGGAGGTGACAGCTAGGTTTCTGACCTACTGTCAGAAATACCATATCCCACTATCACAAGCCCCAGAATTAGTCTTACATGCCTTCGCCCTCTCAATTTAAACTCTTTGCAGCTTAATGATGGAGATTTCCTTTCTTCGTGGGATTTAAATTAGAACCCCTTAGTGCTGGCTTAACCTTTCTGCGAGCTTAATAGGGCCTCAAACTGTGACTCCAAAAGCGCTTTTGACATGAAGCTAGCAGATAAAGCTATAATATCTTCTAACATTCTTGCCACAGGTTCCAGGATTACTTTTCATACTTTTTTCCCCCAAACCACTAATCGAAAACACAATAAGTGTCATCCAAGCTGATTGATTCACATTTCATACAAGGCAATATTATTTTCTTATTAGCATCATTAAAAAAATGACATTTTAATTATAAGCTGCCAAAGCAACTGCACAGTATTTCTAAATATCATACTGTATTTAAAAATAAGCTGCTAAAAAAGAAAGAAAGAAAAAAGAGTAGTGCTGCCATGTCTTAAACTTTTGTTATCCAAAACACTTTAGGAGCTTTGACACAAAGCATTTAATATCACTTGTTGCAAAACAAAGGCAGCATATTCACTGTGTTTTCACAAATGGAGCTGTTTGGATAAGGTTTTTTTACATTTTTTATTGTTAACCTATATAGAACTCCTGATTCACAGTCTTTAACCTTATCTGAGCTCACAACACCCCTGCTGCTATAGTCCTATTTCAAAGATTGGAAAGAATCTCACCCCAGCACTGCATTACCTTTCTTTATCTGTAATT
Source organism: Gekko japonicus (assembly GCF_001447785.1). Classification (NCBI taxonomy): domain Eukaryota; kingdom Metazoa; phylum Chordata; class Lepidosauria; order Squamata; family Gekkonidae; genus Gekko; species Gekko japonicus. Next base: position 62,068 of record NW_015170287.1, on the reverse strand, counting down.
TAGCAGGCATTTGGTATCTGGGCTTCTTTTAATCCAATCATGATTTTTTTTTTCAAAATATCCTAAAATTTGCTTGCCATCATATGTTCTAATAGCAAATATGGCCAAAACTAAGAATACTTAAATCTGGAGATTGGATCTCGGATGGGAGAAAGGTGAATCTTTCTACAAAATTGTACAATGCCCCATGTTTCAGAAAAATCTGAAAACTTAAAAAAAATACATTGGTGGGTTAAAAAAAGTACCTCCAAATGATAAAAAGGAATGCCTACAGCCATTGTGAAAAAATAAGTTACCTGTAGAAAATGTAAAAGATAAAGAGGAGTACTTAAGAGTAACCTAAAGATTATGCAGGAGGTTGTAGCACTGTGGGAAGCCATATATAGGGGGAGAAAGGGAGGAGGGTAGGATATAAAGGGATAAGAATTGTAATACAAATGTTGAACTTTGCTGAATGTATCCTAAAAATAAAATGTTTACCAAAAAAAAAAAGAAAGAAAGAAAGAAAAAGGAATGCCTACAGCCCTAGGTGGCTTTAACTAGGTAACCACAACAGGCTTGCTTTTCTGTCAGTAAAAAGCAGGAGAAAGAGCCAAGGCTATTTTCAGGCTTGTTTTGGCCTTTGAGGGAGGACTCAGGGGGTGACTTGATACCACATGACTCACCTAGGCCTGGCTGTTTGCTAATGTTCAACAGCTTCCACCCCCAAAATGTCAGTGTGGTGCAGTGGTTAGAGTTTCAGACTAGGACCTTGAATCCCTTTTCTGCCCTAGAAACTCCCTGAGTGACCTTGGGCCAATTAGACATTACCACTCTAGTTTACCTCACAGGCAAGATTAATCACTGAGAGCACCTGGATGCCTTCCTGTGGGCCGATGGCCTCCTACCCACACCAAGGCCAGGCAGCCCTCTGACAGCAAGGTTGAGTCCAACCTACCCACGACCCATGCAAAGCAGGAGAGGTGGCACCTGGCCAGCCTGAGGTGAGGCAGGGCGGCCCAGGTCGCAGCATCCACATGCAAGAGGCAAAATGGGGGAGGTGGTGGTGCCTGGCTCAGCCCATTTGAAGAGAGGCAGACATTGGTGCCTGGCCAAGACAAGCGCAAAGAAAGGCAGATGGTAGAACCATAGGATGCCGCCATATTTATTTAGTTTTATTGTATTTATTGCATTTTATATCTTGTATTCGTTGTTTTAAATTGTATGTTCTTTTAAACTGTCGTAAGCCGCCCTGAGCCACCTCGGCGGGAGGGCAGGGTAGAAATCAAATAAATAAATAAAAAATCCCGGCCTGACTGGGCTCCATGTGAGAAGAGGCAAACAGCAGTATTTGGCCCAGCTGAGCCACCCACAAGGTAAGGCAAGACAGATGGTGGTGAGGCAAGGCAGACAGTGGTGTCCAGCCCAGCCTAGCCATGACTGAAGTAAGGCAGAGCCGATGGTGGTCCCAGTGTGCCCCTTATCACCTGATTGTTCTAAGGATGAAATGGAGAAGAGGTAATTTGAGTTGCCATTGTGGAGAAAGGTGGGCTATAAATAGGGTTGCCAGTCCCTGAGTCCCCTACTTTTGTGGGCTCCTCCACATCACAGGCCAGCTGGCTGATGGGGGAAACCCACCCACAAATGCTCCAGAATGCGATGTGATGACTTATCCAGAAGTGACATCATCACATCACCGATGTTGTGCTGCAATGCTCTAGTTTTTGGGCAAAACTCTATGGTAAATTTGGGCTCAAACCATAGCGTTTTGCCCCAAAACTAGAGTGTCACCACATGATGTGATGATGTCACTTCCAGGTGATGTCGTCGCACCACGTGTACTTTGCACATGCAATGGAAGATCCCAGCATGGCCCGAAGATCCCCCACATTGGGAAGAAAGTTGGACCTGGCAACCCTAGCTATAAATGAAGTAAAGAATAAATATAGCTGAAGATAAAAGGGTGAATGAGTGGATGGGAAGGAGAGCACAAAGTAGAGAAGGTTGAGGATATGGAGGTTGCCAGGTGGAGGGGAAAAAGGAAATTGTGTGGGGAATTTGAGACAGCAGGAAATGGGTGCCTTTTGCAAATCTTTGCTCGTTCCCCACTGTGCAACTGGACCTGCCTGAGTATGCAACCGGCTCATAATGTTCCTGGGTAAAGAATGCTGGGGTATGGAAGGGCAGAAAGTGAAGATGGGGAGATGATCAAAGTAGGGTGGCTGGTGGATAGGAAGGAGAGGAGGCAGGAAAGAGGGGGAGTCTATGGGGGCTTTCAAGGAAGAGAATGAGAAAACAGTGGGGAGGAAGGAAATTCATCCAGCAAGTTCTTGTGGATTTCCCAGAGATTTGGGAGTGGTGCTCGGAGAGGGCAGAGTTTGGGATGGAGAGGACCCCAGGAAAGATGTGATGTCATAGACTCCATTCTTTAAATCAGCAGTGCTTCCTGGGAAACTGATCTCTGTAGTCTGGAGATCAGTTGTAATTCTAGGAGCACTCCAGGTGCAACCTAGAAGTTGGTAACCCCAGTAAGTCTGTTTAGGCTCCCATTGAAAGTCTCATAATGCTGTTTCTTTTAGTATGAGTTGGTTGTGTTCACAAGTAAAACACCTGAAAGTACACACAGATGTTTTAACAATTTACGCAAAACTTAAAGAAAGTTAAAGGTAAAGGTAACGGTTCCCTTGCTCAAAAGCCAGTCGAATCCCACTCTAGGTTTGTGGTGCTCATCTCCATTTCAAAGCCGAAGAGCCAGCGCTGTCCGCAGACATTTCCGTGGATTCATGTGTCCAGATACGAGACATGGAGGTCTAGATAATCAAGAATTGGGACAGGGAAGTTAATTTTTTTCTTCCTCTCACATTATTTGCTATTTGGAGCTTTAAGCATTTTCTTTCCAGCCTGGCTCACTTCTAGGAATAGAGCCCAACTGGAAGAAAAATACGTCAAACAATGGAGAACAACAAGGTAAGGAGGCAATAGGACAGGAGTCCACAGTGATACCTTTTCTGGTGTCTGCCAAGAGTTATAAAGTGGGCAAGGTGGCTTTTGCCCAACAGGGCTTGTTATTGGCCACTGGAAATCTGATTGGCTGTGCAGATTTAGAAATTGCTTTGGCAGCAGCAGCTACCACTATCAAGGATCTCCACTGCTTGACTGAAAGTAAGCTGTGTGTAAACAAGAAAATAATTTAAAACAATATGATTCTTTTAAAAGGCATCCTGTTAGGTAGAGCTTCTACCTGAAATGCTGATGAGATACGGTTAGTGTTATGTACTAAGCCTGAAGGGACTTGGTGAAGGACCTAGCTTGGGGTTATTAAACAATAGATAGCCAGGATCCTGGAAGGAACCTATAAAACAGCAGTTCTTATATAAATAGCCTATCATGGGGAGTGTGTGTGTTGGGTGTGGTGTTTTGCATGCATTTAAGCAGGGCTCCGCTCCTGCTGGAGTTGTCTTTAGTTTAATCTAACCCTCTAATAAATTATGAGCTGATCACTCCACGCATCTGAACCCAGTATGTTTTAGTTAGAGTTATACATAATCTCACTCCCTGACATTTTTGGTTGGCTCCACATCCTGTGGCAGCCATTGTTTTGCTTTGCACACCACCCTGTGTCAGAATTTCAAAGTGCCTGCAGCCTTAAAAGGGTTGGGATGGACTTCCAGTTTAAGTGTTTTGCCACTCGGACGTGTCCCATCTAGCTCTGATGGAGACGTGCTGAGATCCGGCTGACAGGAAGGGTCTGAGATGGCCCCGGACCCTCCCAGGGTCTTTGTAGGAGACCCCTAGCATGGGGAGCTGAGGAGAGCCTCTTCCAAGGTGATGACCAAGGAACTGAGGTGCACCTTTTCCCTGCAAGGTCCCATTGCCATAGTGCCAATATGGTGATCAGAGACAAGTGCCGGAGCAAGCGGACACGATCAAAAGTTTTAAAAATGCTTCTAAAAGATTCCCAAGGCTGCAAACCGTGAGTTAAGCTACGTTCAAGTGTTAAAAAGCAAGTATGAGCCTTGGTAGAAATTAGAAGTGCCTACAAACAAAGCGTGGGTTGAGGGGAAACTCAAGACTCCCCCCCCTCCAGTAAAATCTGAAAAGTGGTTTTAATCCGAGAACAAAATACTTTAAGCTAATCTAAATGGAAGAAAATCTTAATGAAATCAGAAACTAGTATAGTTTAGTCGGCTAGTATAAAGCCGACTAAAAACGTTGAACTTTTATCTTGTTTTGGAAAACTTACTTCTTGTTGATATTATGGTGGGGAGAGGGTGGAAAACGATGCCGGAGAAAAAACCATTCCCCGGAAATAATCAACCAACAACTCCCTCCCGGAACCAGGAAGTAACCACAGACTTTTCTACATTGTTAGAAAATGCACGGTGCCCTCTAATGGAGCAGATGACTAATCTCAACACTAAATTGGACACTGTCCAAAAACAACTGACTCAAATGGATAAAAGAACCTCAGCTACCGAGAAAACAATAAAAATGATGGGAAAAAAGACTAAGAGTATTAACAAAAGGAATGATGAAGCGGATTAAGAAAGATCCTCTGGAAAAACACAACTAATACAGCTCCAGCTGGAAAGATCCACATACATCCTATGCTTCCATGGGATTGCAGAGGGGAAAAAATGAAAACTTAAAGGAACTTTTAGTGGATGCCCTTGTACTACTAATGGATTACAAACGAGAAGAATTATTGAACGAGATGGACTTGGCCTACAGGATTTACCCGGATTTTATAAAGAAAAACAAACTCCCAGGATAAATTTATTTGAAATTCACGAAACAATCTACCAGGGATCTGGTGCTAAAGTCCATGATTGGAAAGTCTTTAAAAATCAAAAATGAAGATGTAAAAATTCTGAAAGCTATCCCCTTTGAAGTGAGGAAGAAGAGGAGACTTTACAAGGAACTTACTCTCTTTCTACAAAAAATGGGAATACCCTACAGATGGATATTCCCTGGAGAGTTGAGTTTCAATTATGATGACAAAAAAATCAAGATTGACTCTGTTCCTAAAGCAAATAAATTTATGGTCCAATTTGCAAAGCCAAATCAAAATAGAAAAAAAAAAGAATCTGAAACCTTCTGCGGAGGAGGAAGAAGATGTCGAAGAATCCTACTTACAGGATTCAACAAGCACTAGTTCTAAATCTTCAGAGACTTCAGAATCTGAAAGAAGAAGAAGAAGAAGAAGAGATTGGATTTATACCCCACCCTTCACTTGGAATCTCAGAGCGGCTTACAAACTCCTTTCCAGAGCCAGTTTGGTGTAGTGGTTAAGTGCGCGGACTCTAATATGGGAGAACCGGGTTTGATTCCCCACACCTCCATTTGCAGCTGCTGGATGACCTTGGGCAAGCCATAGTTCTGCCAGAGCTGTTCTCTCAAGGGCAGTTCTCGAAAGAGCTCTCTCAGCCCCGCCTACCTCACAGGGTGTCTGTTGTGGGGAGGGGAAGGGAAAGGAGTTTGTCAGCCGCTCTGAGACACCTTTGGGTAGTGAAGTGCGAGGTATAAATCCAATCTCTTCTTCTTCTTCTTCTTTCCCTCCCCCTTCCCACAACAGACACCCTGTGAGGTGGATGGGGCTGAAAGAACTCTGACACAAACTGCTCTTTTTCAAGGACAGCTGTGCCAGAGCTTGTGACTGACCCAAGGTCACATCACCAGGTGCAAGTGGAGGAGTGGGGAATCAAACCACTACACCAAACTAAAAAAGGAGAAGCCGCTCCCAAACCTCGGACAAAGAAGAAACACAAGAAGAAAAGACTCTGAAACTAAGATAGATATTTAACTGCAGTTTTTGTTAAAACAATATCCAAATCTAATTTTGATTCTTAAACTTTTATTTGTAATAGTATCTTTATATTAGTAGGTGATTTAGTTATATATTCATGTAATCCAGAATGGGTCACTTTGTTAGCTCCATTCCCCCACTTCCCAATAGAATTGTAGTGTATTAGTGTTCCACTCCCCCATCCCAGTAGCTTTAGTGTTGTAGTATTGGAAAAACAATAAAATCTTTATATATATAAAAAGGTTGGGACATCTGCAATAAGGTTTATCTCCTTGCCCATATGCTTTGTTTTCAATGGGGAAAAGTACCCTGCCTTGCTTTAGGTATAAATAGATGAATCCCCATCTGATTTGACCCTCAGGCATCCTGAAAGCAATAGAAGCAATTCACTGTCTGAATACAATGCCATTGGTTTCACTGGAAGTGAGGAACTGCAAAATAAGAAGTTGCCATAGTCAGATCACTGGTCCATCTGGACCATTATTGTCTTTTTTACTGACTGCAGCTTTCTCAGGTGGTCAGAGATGATTCCCAGCCCTCCCACTTGAAATCTTTTAGTTGGAGTTACCAGGGACTGAATGTGAGTCAAAGCTCTGTTACTGACCTCTGGATCTCCCAAAACAGAATCCTTATTGTATATTATGCTTCATACTATATGAAACCCAGCAACCTGTCATCCCATGGTTCTCACAGCCCCAGCCAGCAAGCTGGGGGTGGGCAGGAAATCATTGACTGGCAGCAGATCGAGCAATCAATGGCCAGGATCCTGTTTCCTGTGGTGTGCCAAGGCTTCTTACAGCTGTAACCAATAATGTTGTGGCCAATTTATTCCAACCCAAGCTGTTTGTGTGTTATTCAAATGAGTGATGTAAAACAGATTAAGGGGGGCTGAGGGAAAAAAGGAGCCCCCTTTCACCCTTTGGCCCTCTCCCCTATGCCCTCTTTACGGCACTGGGGCCACAAGCAATAGATGGTGGTGACCTGTAATGTTTTTATTTGGAATTTATACCCCACTTTCCCCTGAAGGGACTCATGCCATATTCATGATGTAATCATATGACTCATACAAGAAGCAAGAGGCTTCTTTAGACATCTAGAATTCCCCTTGAATGGAATTTCTAGTTGTTAAAAGAAGATTATCTGTGCCTATAAGAGTGGACAGAATATTACAGAACTACTCGTTCATACTTATTTGTGTTTTTAAAAAGTAAGAATGGCCTGAATAGGATTTTTAAAATATATGGCATCGTAAACGCACTGTGCTTCCTCCACTCCAGCTGGATAAATGAAGATACATACATATTTTTTTTCCCTACAGCTGAAATATTCGTACTATTGTCACTTTCTTGAGAAGCAGGTCTACAGGAAGTGGAACATTCTGACTTACCAAAAGTATTGTGAAAATTCCTACAAAGCACATTTTAAAAATACTGCGTATGGATGACTACTATTCAACAGGGCCTAGCAACAAAGCATACATTGAACGGTTGATAAAGACTGAATCTTAATCTTGCTGTACAAGGGGGAAAAAACCCTTGCTTTCATCTGTTGTTCCATGAAAGAACCTTTCCCCCCACCATTCCAGTATATTTAGTATTACATAATTACTAATCTGGGGTCTTGTTCTAAGATCACATGACCTAAAGATCACATGACCTAACATAGTTCTAGAACATGGTTTAGCGACTGCTGGTCAAGACGTTTAACAGTGCAATCCTAAACAGAGTTACGCCCTTCTAAGCCTATTGAGTTTAGTCAAGTTAGGCGGGCAGAGGATTGTATTGTTAAAGGAAGAGAAATGCTTTTCAAAGGGAACTTAACTCATAATTTTATTTACGTATTAGAACATTTACACCCTATCATTCTATGTAAAATTCAGGCTGGCCTACCTGTGATCTTGAAGAGCTGCTGCCATTCAGAGTGGACAACACTAACCTTGATAGGCCAAGGATCTGACTCAGTAGAAGGCAGTTTTATGCGCAGCCAATAAATTCATGATATTTGGAGGGTAATTTTCTTTGGCTGACTGGGCTGGTAAAGGCCCATCTCATCTGCATAAAAATCCCCCATATTTACATTTTTAGGTACAGCATGAGATATAAAACCAGGGGTCATTTCGTAGAAAAAGAGCTAGGGGAACTCATTAGCATAATTCATTAGCATATGTCACATCCCCTGACATCAGGGGCCTGGCGGTGGACCTGCAAGGCCAGCGGGAGTGCGAGGAAGCCCCGCCAAGGCCCTCCCTGGCCCCAGGCAGGCAGGGGTGGGGAGAGGCAGGGAGGAAGCAACTTACCCTCTCTCTTCTCCTGCCTCCTCCTGGCCAAATGAGGGCTGGAAACGGGGCGGCCGGAAGCAGGGGGCGGGGCTTCGTCATGTGCCCCGCCCCCCTGCACCTCACCCGGGGGAACTGTGCTCCCCTGCGTTCCCCCCAAAATGACCTCTGTATAAAACAGATACACTTGCCATTTATACACACTTTCATTGGGTGTTTCTATAGTGGCAAGCTGACACTGTAGGCTTTGATGCTGTATGGCCACAACACCCTCATTTATACTTATTACTAGAATTCCTTCCATCTGGACTCCTCTGCCCTTTCTTTGTTTCTCTCTGTTATATCCTATCAGATATTTCAAGTAGCTAACATTGTAGGGTTGCCAGCCCCCAGTTCCCAGCAGGGGTTCCCCCACTTTTGGGGACTCCAATTCACCACCAACCAGCTGGCTGGTTGGGAAAGCCCCACCCTCAAACAGGGATGTTGTTGAGCAAAGTCCCAGATGCGATGATGTCACCTGGAAGTGACATCATTGTGTCAGAGACGTTGGGGAGGGTGACGTTCCTGTATTCAGTTTGGTGGATAAATTTTGCAGGAACAACTGATTGGCCCTGACTTGGATGACCCAGGCTAGCCCAATCTTGTAAGATCTCAAAAGCTAAGCAGGGTTGGCTCTGGTTATTATTTGGATGGCAGACCACCAAGAAAGTCCTGGGTCTTGATGCAGAGACAGGCAGTGACTAACCACCTCTGAATGTCTCTTGTCTTGAAAAGCCTATGGGGTCACCATAAATCAGCTGCAACTTTATGGCACTTTCCACCAGCAGCAGCTGAGTGAAACCTTGACTGATTCCAGCTATATTTCTCCGGAGTACAGAGAAATTTCTCCACATCCACAGCTATACTCATCTGCTGTTTGTTCAGGTTTCCGCAGAACATTTTGCTCTCCCAGGTGCAAACCCACAGTTGTGTCCATCTTGCCATGCATTTGCAGAATCCCATTTCAGGGAAGCGTTTTTTATGTCGCTATTGAACTCGTGGCAGTGTAGTGGGGAAAACTTTGGCGTCCACATTTTTTTCCCCTCTCAGCACTATCCTTTCCTCCCCAATTTTGTGTCCAGGTTTCTTCCTCTCGACACTGCTTTTTCCTCCCCAATTTTGCATGCTCGCTCCACCCACTCACCCCAGGTTACTGCAGCATGGTTTCCCATTTCTTTTTTAAAAATAGTCTAAAATAATTGTGTTATTGCATTACATAGCTGGCGTTCGGGTGTTCGCTCTAACCATACTGAATTTTTTTTAAAAAAATCATTTACATTTCACTGTAAACCCCTTCAAGAAACTAAGGGCTTTCCTGCAGTTCACTACAGCACACAGTAGTGTGGTGTGTTAGCTTGAAGCACCTATCAAGTAAGTAGAAGGTTGTGTGATTGAATCCACATTGGGATTCTGGTGCTGTTGTTGTTTCTAATTGTGTTGATTGTGTTTGAACTCAATTTTGGCCGTTATAGCCTTCTCAGCTATTTTTAAAAATGTTTTTTAAAAATAAATGTGAGAGTGTGCTGAGGGGGGAATGCAATTTTGGCCATTATAGCCTGCTCAACAGCCTGCATTCCTCCAAAGGATCACATTGGAAAACGTGGCTGACATCAGTCAGAGCCCCCCCCTCCCCAATTTTAGATCACCGCTGTAATGTTCGCAGTAGGATTTTTAAACAAAAACTCTGGGGCAAGTGATGCTCTGTCACTTTGGTGCTTGGGGGGGGGGGTCAACAGTGGGATGGCTTCTAATGTCCTGGCCCCACTGCTGGACCTCCTGATGGCACCTGGTATTTCTGGTCACTGTGTGACACGGAGTGTTGGACTGGATGGGCCTTTGGCCTGATCCAACATTGGCATCTCTTATGTTCTTATGTTCTTATGTATTCCAGCAAGGCCAACTTGTTTGCCAGGGCTTTTGAGGTGGTTTGAATGGCAGGCATCTTTTAAGGAGGGTAGGGGGGAGATATTTGGGGTTTGCTATTATATTTTGGTTTTAACTGGAAATGTTTTTAACTATTATTGTAAGCTGCCTTAAACCACAAGGAAAACGGGGATATAAATGCTTTAAAAGGTAAAGGTAAAGGTTCCCTTGCTCGAAAGCCAGTCGAATCCGACTCCAGGGTTGCGGTGCTCATCTCCGTTTCAAAGCCGAAGAGCCAGCGCTGTCCGAAGACATTTCCGTGGTCATGTGGCCGGCATGACTAAATACCAAGGCGCATGGAACGCTGTTACCTTCCCACCGAAGTGGTACCTATTTATCTACTTGCAATTTCTTGCTTTCGAACTGCTAGGTTGGCAGGAGCTGGAACTAGAGACGGGAGCTCACCCCGTCTTGCGGCACCCGGGTCTTGAACTGCTGAACTACTGACCTTCCACAGCCTGCAGTTCAGCGTCTTAAGTAAATAGTGTCATAAAATAAACCAAAAATTCGGTGGTATGGTTATCCAGAATTAGCTCATTTTAAGCTTGGACTCATTTCCTCTAACATGTGTCAATGTACTCCCAATGCTGTCCAACCTGAATGAAACCCTGAGGCAGAATAAGATCAGGAGGTAAGACCTCCCCAATCATCTTGAAAGCCCTTCCCCCTTCTTTTTCCCTAATGAAACTTGCCTGGTGTCATGACAGCCATGAGAAATTCTGTGTTGTGGGATTTATTAGCCCTGGGACACTGCAGCAGTTTTGTTCGTACCAAGATCCTTGGGAAAAAGGATAACCAGCTTGTGGCACACTTTTGATTGAGAAAACAGCCCATGGGAAATGGTTAAGCCTCACCTTCCCCACTGCTGCTCCAATCAAACTCAGAGTTCTATGTGACTTTCTTAAATAAATAAATAAATATGCTGACACTCCACATGTTTTCTGTTTCACATCTCATTTGGACTTCGGTAACATTAATCACAGCTTACCTGCCCCCATCATTGTTGGGGAATGTTCAGAAGAAACCTCTTTCACCCTGCGTTGTTGATTGCGATGTTAACAACTCATCACCATTGATTCTTAAAGCATCACACAAGAAAGCTGAGTATTTTCTTTTCAACCGTAATGTGTTAATTTTGTGAAATCTGGCATGCTAGGAAAGCCATCGCATTTTATGATACGTTTTATTGGAAACCATATTCATTTAATTTTCTTCTAGGCAGAAATGAAAGTGGACACAAATCCATATAAATCCAGCTGTTTGGCTAACATTTTATTTTAATTGTGAATGTTCATGATGTGATAAAAGTGTTCTAATAAATTATGGCACTAATAGGTTGAGGTTTTTTTAAAATAAAACACCCACACACTGGAAATGTTTGAATCCTGTGCTGTGTTCAGATGAATAATGATGAACGGTGTTAGGTATTTTAGGAGATTTTAATTGAACTGCTCACAAAGACAATTTCCACATTCTGTACGCCCTAATAACAATGATCACATACGATGGCCCCGTCCACTTCCCTCCGTCAGAGGCAAGATTTTCCCTCTGTTTTTCTTTTTCTTTTGTGACTGAGCCACCCTAGTTGTCTGTTTTCTTCTTTGCTGAAGAACTCTGGTTGTCCCACCGTTTCACAGTGTAATATTTTGGCTGTTGGCTCAGCCCAGGAACCTGAGATGAAGCATCAGGAGCTCACTTTAACTTAAATGGCATTTGAGAAGTTTTTAAATTACAAATTAGCATAATATTTTATTCAACATAGAGGGGAAAAGTCAGATGAACAGTACATGCATAGATGCTAGTTCTTATGTTTCAGGATGATGAGAGTTTCTTAAGCTATTCAGATAGTTACTTAAATCTTTATGTTGAAAGGCTTTTGTTCCAGTGTTTTCCCCAACACTTCAGTACACTTCCTTTGAGTATTCTCCAGATTTTGGTTTCTAGAAGGCTGGTACTATCTTTCCAGTACCCAAACACCTTCTCTTGAAACACCAGTACTCTTCTTGAGTTTTAAAGTGACTCTTAAGGTCTCTAAAGGCAGTTTCTAACCACACCAGACAAGGGATCTCTGCACTCTTCAGAGATAATTCTCTGTTTGTCTGGGTAGGGAAATTCTTCTCTCTCTAGAAGATCTATCCTCATTTCTTGGCCCGAATGGGAATCTTCGCCTATTTCCCAAACTTCCTTGCCAACTTTCCCCCAGTTCTTCATCTGTGTTAAACTGCTGTCAGTCAGGTCTGAATTATGAAACTATCAGTACTTGACTCTTCTCAGCTAGGGCTGAAATCAGACTCAACATCCAGTTAAGAAGTCTTTCTCTGCTCAGCTGATGCTAACCAATCAGATCTCTTGAAACAGTCTGTCACTCAAGGTTCTCTGGGAAGAATTAACCCTTCACAGTCCTCTGTTTATACAACACTTCTAAGCTTTTAAAAGTGCAGTCTGTCACATCACATTAACTGGTTTTGTGAGATGATTTTCCAGGCTTTTCCTGTATCCTACTCTATCCTACCTAGTCTGGGAACAGAACTCCCTGCAATGTGGACAGAGGCATCCTGGGAAGGGTAGAATGGGCCATAATTTTGTAACTTTGATAACATCAGGAATGTATGTTCAAGACGTGCTAGATAACAAAAACGTGCCGCTTACCTGAACTGAGTTTGGAGTCAATTTGAATTAAGCGGTTGAGCGGAAAATGAATAGTAAATCCCAGAAATCCGATTCCGGAGAGAAAAAAGTTGATTGAAGCCTTTAAAAACTGTAAAAACGCTTATTGTTTAACATTCCTGTGGTGAAGATGGAGCCGTGTGCGCAATTGTAAAATCGAAACTCACGAACAATAGCGTGGGAAGAGCAGGCTGGTGTCACAAAGAAAGAGGTCCGTGTGAAACATCCAGGAAGTTGAATTCCTAGACGGGCATTAGCGAAAGGAAGACAGTGGAACTTTTAAAGGTGCCGGACCGGAAGTGAGTTTTATGCGGAAGGAAGGGCCTGCAAAATACCAGTCTGACCTACTCTACATGAAATTACCATAGAGAAGTTGCGCCCGACATTTTGAGGAGGACTTCAACTAAATTTGCTTTTTTAATATATTTCTAAGGGTCTTTGGAAAGCGTAAACAGAGAGGCATGGAGGACTAAATCTTATCATCTAGAAGAGTGCTTTATTTTGCGAATCTGTGAATTGGAAAGAAATTGCCAAGACGGAGACCAGGAGAGGCAAGAAAAGAGCCGACTCAGACCCAGTGATGGAAGTGATAACGGCTTTTCTGGGCGAGGAGGAAGGGTCAATGGACTCAGACTTTGATTTGATTTATAGAGTGAACTCCAGAATTGCAGAAAAGAAGAATTTACCAAGGGATGTAATTGTACAATTTGTAACAAGATCAATAACAGAGGAGATATTCAAGAAGCAATTCAACGTCCCTTTTGTAATAGAGGGAAACAAAATTATGGTGATGAGAGAACTCCCAAGAACAATACTGCAAGACAGGAAAAGGTATAAATCCTTGGCGGACAAACTCAGAGCTTTGAGCATCAGATATAGATGGGAGATTCCACAAGGTTTATCCTTTACGTATCAAGGTGGGAGGATTCAGATCAGATCGATGATGGACTTTTATAAATTTAAGGCGGACAATGCGGACGTCTTTGGAGAACTTTAAAATAAAACGCATAATGGAGTACAAATTGTTGTCATGGAATGTTAATGGATTAAATTCACCAAACAAGAGGAAAAGAATCAATCATTGGATACAGAAACAGAAATGCAACGTGATATGCTTGCAAGAAACACATATTAGAAAACAGGATATAAAATATTTAAAGAATGCTTTATTTGGAATTGAATTTTGTTCTGCGGCCTCAAACAAGAAAAAAGGAGTTGTGACATATGTGAAGAAGGAGTTACAACCTACAGAAATTTTTAAGGACATAGATGGCAGATACGTGGGTGTGGAATTAATGATTCAGCAGAAAAAAACATTGTTGATCAACGTGTACGCACCCAATGGAGCAAAGGAAAAATTTTTTAAGGATATAACTGACCAATTACAACAATTGACTTATGAGCAAGTTATTATGGCCGGAGACTTTAATGGGACAATAGATCGTCTAGACAGAAAACCACAAAAGGACAACGAATTCAGCGGAAAATTGCCAAAGAATTTTTTTGAATTAGTTAAGCAAGAAAAATTAGAAGATGTTTGGAGGAAATGGAACCCGATGCAGAAAGACTTTACTTTTTATTCCAATAGACATTGCTCTTTTTCCAGAATTGATATGATTTGGATGTCTGAAGAATTATCAATGAAAACACATAAGACTGAAATTTTGCCAAGATGTAATTCAGATCACAATCCGGTGGTATGGAGTTCCACAGAAAGGAAAAAACCCTTTCTGTGGAGGATTAATGAAGACTTGTTGGATAAGAAAACGGTAATTGAGATGTTAAAGGAAGAAACGAAACAATTCTTTCAACAAAATTTAAATAAAGAAACACCGATACAGATTGTATGGGATGCTTATAAAGCGGTGATGAGAGGAATTCTCATCTCGCAAAACGTGAAGCAAAAAAAGGAAAAACTTCAAAAACAAACAGAAGTGTTAGAAAAAATTGCTCAGAAAGAAAAGGAATTAAAAAAGAAGCCTGGAAAAAAGCAAATTATTAAAGAATTAAAGTTGCTGAAGGAACAACTGAATGAGACTTGGAATCAGGAAATGTATTGGAATTTAAAGAAGTTACAACAGAAATCTTTTGAAGGGGCGAACAAACCGGGAAAATACTTAGCTTGGCAACTTAAGGCTAGAAGAGAGAGAAGAATGATAACCAAAATAATAGAAGATGGAAAAGAGTTCGTTGATCCTAATGGAATAAAGAGATGTTTCTTCAAGTATTATGCTAAACTATTCCAAACAACTAGAGTTGATCTTGAGAAGATTAAAACATATTTAAAGGAGATTCCACTACCAAAAATAAGTAAGGAATACAAAGATTTATTAAATGGTCCAATTCAAAAAGAAGAAGTGATGAAGGCAATAGAAGAGACAAAGTTGGGGAAGGCGCCTGGGCCGGACGGATTTACAGCGAAATTCTACAAAAAGATGAAAGAAGAAATTTCCCCGGTCCTGGAAGCTTTAACCAACGAAATAAGAGAAAACAAAAAGGTGCCGGACTCATGGAAAGAAGCAATTATTTCTTTGATTCCAAAGGAAGGACAAGATTCAACAAATGTAAAGAACTACAGGCCAATATCTCTTTTGAACAACGATTATAAAATCTTTGCAAAAATTATTGCAGAAAGGGTGAAAAACTATTTACAAACGGTAATTTCTGAAGATCAAGCGGGCTTTTTACCCAAAAGGCAGATTAGAGACAATGTAAGAATAGTAATGGACGCAATTGAATATTATGAAAAGCACCCAGAAAAAGAAGTAGCTTTTCTGTTTGTTGATGCAGAAAAAGCTTTTGACAATCTTAATTGGAATTTTATGCACCAGATGATGGAAAAGATTGAAGCGGGACAACATTTTAGAAATTGTATTGAAGCTATCTATTCTGAACAAAGAGCTAAAATAAATGTGAATAAAGAACTGACAGATAACTTCAAAGTACAGAAAGGAACAAGGCAAGGTTGTCCGTTATCACCGTTATTATTTATCTGGGTATTGGAAATACTTTTACAAAAAATACAGTACGATCAAGAAATAAAGGGCTTGACACATAAAGGACACCAATACAAATATCGAGCATTTGCAGACGATGTAATGTTTATGGTGGAAAACCCAACAGAAAAATTGACATTGCTTTTTCAAAAAATAAAGGAGTTTGGAGAATTGGCCGGCTTTTACGTAAATAAGAATAAAACAAAACTTATATGTAAAAACATGATCAAACAAAAACAAGTGGAACTACAAGAACTGGTACAATGTGAAGTAGTTAAAAAAACAAAATACCTTGGAATTGAATTAACGGCAAAAAATATAGACCTATATAAGAATAATTATGAGAAATTATGGACTAAGCTGACTCAAGATTTTAAGAAATGGGATAAAATGAACTTATCACTGATGGGAAGAATATCAGTTATAAAAATGAATGTCCTACCACGTTTGATGTTCCTGTTCCAAACAATACCAATTCTGCATAAAACGGATTTGTTGGCCAAGTGGCAACAAGAGTTGTCAAAATTTGTTTGGGCAGGCAAGAAACCAAGGATCAAAATGAAAATACTTTGTGATGCCAAAGAAAGAGGAGGTCTACAAATGCCAAATCTTAGACTATATTATGAAGCGGTTTGTCTAACATGGATGGATCAATGGGTGAAGCTTGAAAATGACAGATTGTTGGGGTTGGAAGGGCATGATTGTAGATTTGGCTGGCATGCATATTTATGGTATGACAAGATAAAAATGGACAGTTTTTTTAAACTTCACTTGGTGAGAAAAGCTTTGTATATGGTATGGACAAGATATAAGAAGTACCAGAGTGACTTAAGACCATTGTGGATTGTACCAGTAGAAGTGTTGATATCTTACTCAAGACAGCGAGGTAGAGACTGGTTGCCATATAGAGATTTAATTAAAAAAGAGGGAACAGAGTGGGTAATGAAAAAGCAGAATGAAATTGAATATGAATATGAGTGGTTGAAATATATGCAGATTTATGATCTTTTTAGATCTGACAAAAAAAACTATGGTTTTAGAGAGGAAAAAAATGAAATTGAAAAGGTTTGGGAGAGTGGAGGAGGAAAAAATATTTCTAAAATGTATAAGGTGTTGTTAAAATGGTATACTGAAGATGAAACTGTTAAAGAACAAATGTTAAAATGGGCTATTAATATGAATAAGGAAGTGGCTATGGAAACCTGGGAATATTTGTGGAAAAATTCTATTAAGATCTCGACATGTACTAATGTTAAAGAAAATTGTTATAAGATGATGTATAGGTGGTACATGACACCTAAGAAGATTGCAAATATGAATCAAAATATGTCAAACAAATGCTGGAAATGTAAGAGGCATGAGGGCTCATTTTATCATATGTGGTGGACTTGTGAGAAAGCTGTAGACTTTTGGACAAAAGTCCACAATGAAATGCAAAAAATACTGAAATGTTCTTTTAAAAAAGCACCGGAAATTCTGCTTTTGGGACTCAAAATGGAAGAAGTCAATACGACTAAAAAAACTTTACTCTGGTACCTGATAGTGACAGCGAGAATGATTTATGCTCAGTTTTGGAAGACAGAAAAGGTACCAGAGGTTGAAGAATGGATACAAAAAGTTCTGTTCATGGCACAAATGGATAAGATTACAAAAAAACTGAATAACAAAGAAGACGATGAGTTTTTTGGAGAATGGAATGATTTTAAAATTTATCTGGAAAAGAACTGGGATGTGAAACAAAACTTAATATGTTTAGATCAATATTAAGTCAAACGATGTTATCTTTAGATTGTAATGATGAAAAACTGATATTGTTGATGATATGAAGTAATTTGGAGCAGGGGTGGAAGCATTGTGGGAAGCCATTGGAGGGAGGGGAGGAACTGGGAATGGGGTAGACAATTGATAGAATGAAATGTTTTATATGTTGTATTCCTGAGAAAATAAAATTTGTTTACCAAAAAAAAAGGAATGTATGTTCAAGGTTCCAGAGTGTAGTTGAAAGATACACAATGTGTCATGGCAGGGCCCTGGAGCACCAGTTAACAAAGCAGGTCAGAAAGCCACTCCAAGGTTCAGCCGATAGTTCAGTCACAAAAGCGGTTCAAACAAGGCCCAATCAATTGAACAGAGCCACAGTCAAAACATACCAGAAGTCAGAGTCCATAAATCAAGCCGAGTGCAGAGCTGAAGCTGTAGTCCAGGAAACACCGAGGGTCAGTTAGCCGTAAATCAGGAGCAGATAACCAAATGCCGAGAGTTCAAAACAGTTGCCAAGAGTCCAGAAAACCAGCCGAGTCGAAACCAAAGTATTCACCGGAGCTGAAGCAAGGTCACACAGAGAGCTTGGTCCTGCCAACAATGTTGCCAGCACTATTTGCTCAGGGCGAAAGGTCTGGTCAAATAGCGTGCTGGTTATCTCATTAGCTCCCTGAAGCAAGGTCCAGGCTGCTGTCAAAACTCAGGGCTGAGCGAGCGTCGACCACGCATGTGTGCTGCCTTTCCTTCGTCTCTCATTCAGCTCCTGACGTCTTCGGTCTCGGAGCCGGCTGACAGGTGGAGGAGACTCTGATGGTGATGGAACAGGCAGTACCTGATCGGCCTCAGGTGGCTCCTGCTGAGTGGTATCCTCCTCAGGACTTACAGTTCCTTCTCTTAAAGGTGCCAAGTCCTCCTGTTCCTGGCTGTCAGGCCCTGCTTCTGAGGCCACGTTGGGGGCAGGCATGACACAATGTGGTAGCCTTGGAGCAGCTAAGTGGATCTAGAGTCTGGTCAGTATCTGGACCTCTTGAGAAATCTATGGGTTGGATCTTGGATAAACTGGTAAATTCCATTGCTTTCCCTCTGCCCAGTGCAGACTACCCTCACAGGGTTTGGTGGAAGAGCATCTGACAGGCATGAAGAAGATCTCAGGTTCAGACCCTGGCTTATCCAGTTTAAAAAATCAGGTAGTAGGTACTGCGAGAGACCTCAGGCTGAGAACCCGGAGAGCTGCTGTCAGTCTCAGTAGATGACACTGTCCTTGATGGACCAGTATAAGGCAGCATTATGCATTCATATAATTTCTCAGGTCTCCTGTGTCCTAGGGACAGCATTTAGTGAAGATCAGGAAGCTTCCATTCAGTAAACGGAAAACCGAGTCTGGATCCAAGCCTATGTATGTCACCTTGAGTTCCAAAAGCCATAAATGCAGGAAAAAACACATTCTTTCATAATAAAGGACCTACATTCATGTCACCATCTCACATCTATTTATTTTCTGGTTTTGTTCCTTTGCAGTTCTTTCACTGACATAAGCTATGGTGCTGACTTATCAGTCAGCCACCTTTTGCACCCAGGGGCTGGGGGAAGGCAAGCAGAGAAGGATTGGTCTGGGATCACCACTCCACAGTGTTATCCCCGTGGTCTGGTACACTGGGCGGCAGGTGGCTTGCCTGATGCAGGATCCATCCCCATGCTGTGCCAATGCTCCTGCATTGTATTCAGTAAAGCTGTGGCCTGTTTTTTCAACCTACTGATATTCTGGTATCCTTTCTCACCTTGCCTCCCCCCAGATCGACTCTGGGTCTGCAAACAGGTCTGGTCCTGTAAACTATTTGGATGGTAGCTGCCTGAGAACCTTATATAAGTTGCATTGAGCTTTTCAGAAGGAAGGTGTAAAACATAATATAAATTATGAGATCCAATGTGGTGTACTGGTTAGAATATAAAACTTGAAACTGGGAGATCCATGTTCAAATGTCCACTCTGCCATGGATGCTTGGTGGGTGGCCATGGGCTGATCACTCTCTATCCACTTAACCTATATCACAGGGTGGTATAGTCAGGATAAAATGGAGAAAGAAACGGTCATGTTGAATCCCCAGCAGGAGATGTTATCTTAGTTAGTTGTGTCAAGCATATTTATAGCCTTTAAAATGAAGGCCTGGTTAAATGCCATAAAGCAGTGCCACTCAACAGAAGCCTTATAGCTTGTGAAAAAAACCTCAGTTTTCAAAATCTGGCAACATGGCCTTTATAAGTGTGTGTATGTGTGTCTTAAGTGCCCTCAAGTCGCTTCCAGCTCATGACAACCTTATGAATTATTGTTCCCCAACACATATTATTGGTAATGCCCTTGCTTAGGTCTTGCAGCTAAGGGCTGTTGCTTCCTTTATAGAGTCAACCCATCTCATGTTGGGTCTTCCTCTTTTCCTGCTGCCTTCAAGTTTTTCTAGCAGTATTGTCTTTTCCAGTGACTCTTCATAATGCAACCAAAGTACAATAGCCACAGTTTAGTCATTTTAGCTTCTGAGGAGAGTCCAGGTTTGATTTGATCTGAAATCCACTTATTTGTCTTTTTGACCTCACAAACACATTGGCTTATAGGACGGATGCCTTGGTCCACAGCACCAAACTCAACAGAGCTGACATACTGTTTAATACAAAACGGTCTAGACTCTCAGTTCATTGCTCAGCGTGAATGACCAGCTTCTGCTAACTGCACACCAGAGCTGCTCTTGAGTTACTGATCCGTTGATGAACTCCCAGTCCCAGTTAGACCCTGTTGCTGAAGGCAACCATTTAATTTGCGGCTGAGTGTGCAAGATGAGATTTAAGTGGCATCCTCAATAGCATCAGTTATGCAGCAGCAAAAAAAAAAAATGGCAGTAGTTAACAAGTCTCTAGAAGCAGTAATACATTTGAACTTGACATTCCCGCCTTGTCTTTAGGCTGTTGTTGCCTCAAAAAGTACACAGCACTAAACTATCCAATTGGTACATTTTGTCATTCTGATTATCCTTTTCCTCCTGTAGGGGCTATCCTGTGTAAGACGGCTTTAGAAAAGATTATCTCCCCCTTAGCTTCTTAAAATAATTTAAGAGACAGCTAGGAGAAGGTTTAACTCTAATGCCCTGTTATGAGAAAAACATTTGGGTGCTAGCTAGCTCTCCCTTTTCCCGAAGCAGCTTTAACTAACCTAGAGATCCAAACTCATTGAGAAGGTATTTTTATTGGGTTGCTAACAGTTATCTTGAGCACTTCCTCTTGCTCCCCTTTAGCCTGGCTTTCTCCATCCACATCACATCTTCTCAAGATGAAAGTCGCAGGACTATGCCAACATTTGCTTTGCAGCCAAACAGCTAAATGTAGAACATTTGTCTCTCTTAAGTGTCCTAAAACCAGATTAGGAATTCCAGAACAATTCCCTCATTAAAAGGAAAAAAACTTCCCCGCATGAAAAAACAGTTACCCCACCAGCTTCCTATTAACAGTAACAGAAGCCACTTGTCTCACATTACATTATCTCTCGCTCTTCTTTCACTGTTACTGAAAACAATTTCAATCCCTCACTTCTGTCTTTTGACAACAAGGCACATTGCACCTGATTAATTACCGAGCTATAATTAAACATGATCTGCTGGATTTTTTTTGGGAACCTGTAGGAAACCCTGGACAAGCATTTATTGTTGAACAACTGCAACATATCACAGACTTCAGTTCCATCAGACATCAACTCTCACAACAAACGAAGGTTTAATGTGTAGCAATTCTGTGTTTTGGAGCAATGACCAGTCAACCAGGGACAGTGTATCCACTATCCAGCCACGTACCACTGTTCTTTCAAAATACCTATGACCTGGCTCAATCCATTTATGAAGCAGTAAGAAGTAGCTATGATAAATATTTTAAAAATACATTTTATTTTGCAATTTAAAATATACTATATCTAAGATTAGGACTTTGTGGTGAACCTTGTTCCACCGAGATCTCTTTGCTGGTCTCGAATGGAATTTGCAGCATTCTCCTGGAGGCAAAAAATGGAGCTCATATTTATTTATTTTTCATCTTTTTCTCTGATATTCAAAGCGGATTGCACAGAAAAGTCAATACAATCAACAGGGTGGGGCATCCAGTAGATCACACAATAGCATTTGACAAGTGAAAATCTGGAAACCAACCAGAAGTGAAGGACAGCAGAAGCATTAACATGAAACATTAAATGAATGAAAAATTACATAATAGGAACATTGTATATATGAACTATATACAATTGTATAGTCTACAGTCCCAAAACCCTTTACTCCAAACCTCTTTCTGAACCATATCCGATATGGTTGATATGCCATCTATTTCTGGCCTGTTTTTCCTTCTCTTCCTCATCCTTCCACATCCAAATAGGGTGAGAGACAATATCCCCTTTATTTTCACATGGCTCCAGATAGCTCAACTCCCTACCTTGGAATTCCCGTGATTATAAATTGGCCCTGCTTCCTTATCTGTAAGTAATTAATATCAGCCCCAGTCCAGTTCTAAATGTACTCAACAACTAATAACGCACATCCCTGTTTTAATTAATAATTAAGAGAATTTAGGTGTCACCTCTCCAGAGAACTGCCTGAGGCACCTCGTAAATGAAAAACGTATAACCATTAAAGAAAGTGATCAGCACTAAAAACCAATTAGTGACATTAAACCAGGATAACATAAATACAGAGTGCTCCAAAAGATATGCATGAACTAGGGTTTCCAGCTCTGGGTTGGGAAATACCTGAAGATTTGGAGCCTGAGGAGGGTGGGATTTGGGGAGGGACCTAAATAGCGTCCACCTTCCAAAGCAGCCATTTTCTCCAGGGGAACTGGTGCTGGTCATCTGGAGATCAGTTATAGTAGAAAGATATCTCCAGGCATGAACAGTATTTCAACTAGAAGGAGACTGTAATCTGAGTTTAAAAATAAAACCCTTTATTTAAATGCATGAGTAAAAAGAAGCGTTTTGGGCTTGGTAAGGTGGTCAGGTGAGTTCCAAGGAGGTGGCCATTTCACAGATGGCCTTAGACTTCACTTGATTACTGTACAGCTGTCAGATGAATGCTTGAACTAGCCCTACTGAAAAACAAGGACCTTCCATTTGGTATAAATATGTCTGATCCCCCATTCTGACAGGAATTCTCATAGCTTCATGAGTTAGTAATCAAGTGGTAAACATGAGGAGGAAGGGCCTTGGCTCAGTGGAAGAGCATCTGCTTTGTATGCAGAATGTCCCAAGTTCAATCCCTGGCATCTCCTGTTGAAAGGACTAGGTAGGAGGTGATATGAAAGACCTCAACCTGAGACCTTGGAGAGCCACTGCCAGTCTGAGTAGACAATACGTACCTTGATGGACTGATGGTCTGATTCTGTATAAGGTGGCTTCATAAGATGTAAGATAAGGCTGTTATATTCCAGTGACTGTGGCTACAAAAAAGAAAAACAAAGAAAAAGAGCTGAAGGCCTTCAGATATGCTGAATTTTTTTTCTGAAAACACAAAATATAACCACCTCTGCACAGCACACCCAGAAAAAAACTATATTGAATCCAATTATATATATATATAATTTATATATAATTATATATATATGGAACAGAAGTGGCAAACATAAGTCAAGAAGATCTGCAAGCAGAAGCAATGACTTACAGATAGAGTTGCCGTATACATTACAACAGTATAATGTATATACTCAAAGTGATATAAATGTTAAGCATTATGTTAATTCAGATATACATTGTATGCTTATGAAGAAGCCTGTTATGTGAACAAGGCCAAAGAGTTGGTAAGCATACAAATCCCAGACCTCACATAAGAAGTCATCATAACCTTTGGCAGTGCTGAATCATTGACTTCATGCATATGTTGATATGGGCTCTGGCTCATGAGAGTTTATATTAGTATTTAAGGTGTCACATTACTTCATCTGCAGCAATCTAAAATCGATACCCCTGGAATTTGCCGAGTCACTGTGTCTGCATAACTCAGATGGGGACACTGACTACAGTCACCAGCCTCCAGGCAGGAACTAGACTTCTCCTGGCATTACAACAGAATTCCAGGCTACAAAGCTCATTTCCCACAGAAAAAAATGGCAGCTTCCAAGGGTGGATCTATGGCATCACACCCCTGCTGAGTTCGCTCCCCAAACTGCACTTTCCTCAGCTCCACCCCAAAATCTCTAGAAATGTCCCAGTCCAGAGCTGGCTCTAATATTGCCAACTTCAGGTTTGGAAATACCTGGAGATTTGAGGGTGGAGCTCAAGCTAGTGGGATTTAGAGAGGGGAGGGACTTTGGTAGGGTATAGTGCCATGCAGTCCACCTTCCAAGGTGGCCATTTTCTCTGGGAGAAGTGTTTTAATTTATAAACAATAAATAAATAAATAAATAAGCAATTGATATAGTCTGGAGATCAGCTGTAATTCCAGGGGATCTCCAGTTCCTTCCTGGAGGCTGGCAATCTTTGTCGGGAACCCTAATCCTGAGCCATCCATCATCCTTTAAAACCAGTCCTTTAGACTTGCTGTTGGCTTAGCTCTATAAAGGGTGGTACGATCATGTACTGCTACCTCTAGTAATAATTGGGATAAGGGTTTTTGCAATAGCAGAGGGACATAGGAGACATCACTGCTCCACTTGTTACATCAACGATCCCACTTTAGCTGATAAACTATTGGACAGGGATCGGGATGAAGTTCCTTCAAGTCACTGTAATGCAAAAATTGCTATGCTGCTTAAGGTTAAGTGCTGTCTACGGGCAAAGTATTCGTAGGAAAGGAAACCACTCCTTTAACGCCAGACGGGTTGATGCTGCTCGTAATTCCCACTCTGGTCCCAAATTACAGATCAGAACTAATTTCAGGAGGTTCAGACTTTAAAATTCTGCGGCTCTATTGTCCTTACTCCATTAACTTGCTCCCTAATTGCAAGCTTTTGTACCAGGTGCTCACTGCGCTGTTTGAATGCCTGGGGGGGGAGGGCTTTCTCCAGTTGCTGCTGTTCTGTGCAGCATGGGAACAGAGAGCGCTTCTCCCCATTAGTTCATAATCACAAAGGCCACGACCACCCCCTTCCCATTACCAACCAAATGATATGGTTGCGACATCTAACAATTACCTTCAAGGTTACTGAAGTGTTTTAAAAATATTTCATGCATATATGCATGTGCTTTATGCAAACACAGTGCTATTCAGGAGAAAGGTCTCAAACACGCATATATTCATGCGTATTTGTTCACTGGACACCACTGAAAAGATCCAGCAGTACGCTTTGGGTCCCCATGGGGGGGGGGATATAAATAAAATAAATAAATAAACCATAAATTATGGAAGTATGCAATATTTAAATATTGACAAAAGGAATAGTGAGGATAGGGGAAAGTGTAGGAAAGGCACAGAATGAGGAGAAGAAGGAAGTTATGCTGAGAAAAGTCTTTGCTGAAGAATGGGCTTCTGAAAGAAAGGGCTGAAATGCCCTGCTCTGGTGAAACATCTGTAAAAATTACAGAAGAAATGAAAAGGAATCTTGGTGGCCTCAGTACATGATAGGGTGCAAAAAAGCAGATGGGACTGTGCAAAGCTGAACTGCTCTTTGGCAAGAAAGGAGAACTTGGGGTACTTAGCGCAACCCCCTACTCTTCATCTCAATTGATTTTTTCATCATAGGATGCCAACTCCAGGTTGAAGAATTCCTGAATATCTGGAGGTGGAAGATGGGGAGGGCAGGGTTTGGGGAAGCCATTTTCTCCAGTGGAACTGATCTCTATACTATGGAGATCAGTTGTAATTCTGGGAGATTTCCAGGCACCAGCTGGAGGCTGGCAACGGTAGTTCAACAAGTTTTCAGCTTTTCAAAAAAGGGTAACAGCTCAGAGCTAAGCAGGTTAGCCATAGGTGGGAGAACACCAAGGAAGAATTGGGTTGTTACTCAGAGGAAGGCAACGGCAAGCCACTTCTGCTTGATAAAGTTCCTCATCAAAGGCTCCTAAGTAAGCTCAAAAATCATGGGATAAAAGGACAAGTCCTTTTATGGATCAAAAACTGGCTAATTAAAAGAAAACAGAGAGTGAGTATAAATGGGCAGTTCTCCCAGTGGAGGGGGGTAAGCAGTGGGGTACCACAGGGATCAGTACTTGGTCCACTGCTTTTTAACTTGTTCATTAATGATTTGGAGTTGGGAGTAAGCAGTGAAGTGGCTAAATTTGCGGATGATACGAAGTTGTTCAGGGTGGTGAAAACCACTGAGGATTGTGAGGCACTCCAAAGGGATCTGTCAAAGATGGGCAAGTGGGCGTCAACATGGCAAATGGGGTTCAATGTGGCCAAGTGCAAGGTGATGCACATTGGAGCCAAAAATCCTAAATATAAATACACGTTGATGGGGTCTGAACTGGCAGAGACTGATCAAGAGAGAGATCTTGGAGTTGTAGTAGATAACTCACTGAAAATGTCGAGACAGTGTGTGGCTGCAATAAAGAAAGCCAATGCTATGCTGGGGGTTATTAGGAAGGGTATCGTAAACAGATCAGCCAATATCATAATGCCGCTATATAAATCAATGGTGCGACCTCATCTGGAATACTGTGTGCAATTCTGGTCACCACACCTTAAAAAGGATATTATAGCTTTGGAAAAAGTGCAGAAAAGAGCAACTCGAATGATAAAAGGGTTGGAACACTTTCCCTATGAGGAAAGGTTAAGGCGCTTAGGGCTCTTTAGCTTGGAGAAACGACGACTGAGGGGTGACATGATTGAGGTTTATAAGATTATGCATGGGAAAGAGCAGGTAGAGAAAGAGGTACTTTTCTCCCTTTCTCACAATACAAGAACCCGTGGGCACTCGATGAAATTGCTGAGCGGTCGGGTTAGAACGGATAAAAGGAAGTACTTCTTCACCCAAAGAGTGATTAACACTTGGAATTCACTGCCACAGGAAGTGGTGGGTGCTACAAGCATGGACGGCTTCAAAAGGGAATTAGATAAGCATATGGAGCAGAGGTCCATCAGTGGCTATTAGCCACAAGGTATAGATAGGGACTCTGGGGCAAGTGATGCTCTGTCATCTTGGTGCTTGGGGGGGGGGGTCAACAGTGGGAGGGCTTCTAATGTCCTGGCCCCACTGGTGGACCTCCTGATGGCACTGGTATTTCTGGCCACTGTGGGATACAGAGTGTTGGACTGGATGGGCCTTTGGCCTGATCCAACATTGGCATCTCTTATGTTCTTATGTTCTTATGTTCTTATCTATTTGCTTTGGAAACCTGAGGCGTCGACATAAGTCAGTTGCAGCTGGACAGTACACACACACACAACTGCCCTGTTAGCTGGATCACACTAGGTTGGGAGATCATATACCCAGTCATTTCTTTATACAAGACTGTACTGGTTTTCCCACCATTTTTTAAAAAATATGCTTTATAATTTGTAATGTGAAAGCTTCTATTAAAGAATGAGAAGCTTTAAAAAAATAATCTCTGAAGAACAGGAAAAAAAATTGGTGGGGTGGCTAATAAGCTGAAGAAAGGTACTGTATGTTCAAACGCTGCTCAGCTGTGTCCATCCAAGATTCCCATCCTGAACCGTTTAATCTGCTATGACTGAGCATCAGTCTGCTCAAACGAGGCAAGGGAAAATTTGAAGCAGTTATTATTTATGGCACAACATGTTCATTATGAATGTGTTAGAGTTTCTAAACTTAAATGGAACTATTCTCATTCAATTACACATTTTTGACAATGCATGAATTCCATAGAACTTTGATCAGTTATGAGAAAACCCCTTATTTTTTTGTCCATTCATGTCTTTGAAGCCCCTTTTAGGAATATGGCAGGCCCACCTAGAGAAGAAGGATGGCTGTGGTCCTATACTTATGGTGAGATTTATATGCTGTTTTTGGTTTCAGTCATAAAAGCACTTAAATAGGCTTACAATCAATACCTGAAAACATAGCCCCAATTCCATAATATATCATAAACCATAGTTAAAACCCATCAATTAGAATATCATAAAAACTAACTGATAAGAATAATAGCAGCTAATTCAATTACACTAATCGATAATGTTAGCATTCGTACAAGGCCTAGCGGGAAATGTATATATTTTAACTGATCATCTAACAATCCCAATAGAACAGGTTTGGCAAATTTCTTGAGGATGGAGTTCCATAATAGAGTCATGACGGAACTAATTTTTTTTGTACATATAGATATATAGATGGCAGTGGCAGCTGATGCCAAATTGCCAGTTGATTCTAATCCACAGGAAGCCTTAGTACTTAGCATGGCAAGAAGTGCTCCCTGTGACACAAGCCATTGAAGGTTACAAATTGGCAGCCTTGGACTAAGATATGACTGAGTAAGTAGTGGAGTTCAAAATCCAGGTTATATTTATTGTATTTATTTATTTATTTAGGTATTTTTACCCCGCCCTCCCCGCAAGCGGGCTCAGGGCGGCTTACAGAGGGCGACAGCCCATACATAAAATCCATAAAACAATAAAAACATAGCAGCAATCACATATAACAATAAATAAATAAGTGCTTCACAGCAAGATGGTCTTTGGTGATGGCGGTGTCTCTGGTCTTCAGTCGGCCCCGTTGGGGTACCACTCTCCAGTAGATGTTAATGTCACACGGGGAAGCTGTATTTCCCAGGGTAGTCCAGGTCCAGTTGGAATTACCACCATTGGTGGTGGTGGTAATAGCGGCGGCCCCTACGTAAAAGCCTGGTGGAAGAGCTTCGTCTTGCAGGCCCTGCGGAACTTCATAAGGTCCCGCAGGGCCCTGATCTCTTCCGGGAGCTCATTCCACCAGGTAGGGGCTGCCACTGAAAAGGACCTGGTCCTGGTCAACGCGAGTTTTACCTCCCGGGGACCCGGCACTACCAAGCGGTTCTGGGTCCCCGACCGAAGTGCTCTTGGGGGTATATGCGGGGAAAGGCGGTCCCTCAGGTAAGTCGGACCCTGGCCATATAGGGCTTTAGAGGTAAGTACCAGCACTTTGAAGCGGATTCGGTACGCTATTGGCAGCCAGTGCAGCGCCTTCACCCCAGGTCGGATGTGCTCCCATTTAGGGAGGCCCATCATCAACTTGGCCGCCGCATTCTGCACTAGCTGCAGCTTCCGGATCAGCGACAAAGGCAGCCCCATGTAGAGAGCGTTACAGAGCACTCCAGTCATTCCCTGATAAAAAGCCAAATTGGTGCATCCTGGACTGGGTAGAATTTATGAACAAGAGCAGCTCTACGGGTAGTTACCTCCTTGAAGTATTCAAGTTGAGAGTTTTCAGACCATATAAGAGGGAGGCTAGGCATTTTCCATGCATAATTTCCTATCCAGTCAGGGATACCAACACTTTGAAGTGGCTTTCCATGCACATGTATCTCCAAGCCAGATTAGGTCAAATGTCAACAAAATTTTTGGAATAGGATGCAAAGCACATTAAGTTCTTTCTCTCTCACCAGTGAGCTGCTTCACACAAGAACACAACAAAGCTGCCTTATGCTGAATCAGACTCTTGGTCCATAAGGGTCAGTGTTGTCTTCTCAGGCTGGTAGCCGCTCTTCAGGGTCTCAGTCAGATGTCTGCCTGGTTGTTTTAACTGGAGATGCTAGGAATTGAACCTGGGACTTTCTATGTGTCAAGCAGAGGATCTTCCACTGAACCACAGCCCTCCTTCCTTCCACTAAGCCTTCTATAAAAGTCATTAATACAGCAAAGACCCCTAAATGAGCCTCCCTCTCCCTCCCTCCCTCTTTCTTTTTGATCAGGGATATAAAAGATCTTGCACATTTGCTGGTTCAGTTCACACTTTGATGGCTTGAGTGTTTTGTTTCTAAACTGAAGGGTGAAATGCATTTGAAACTAAGGGATAAAAATGTATATGCTGGATACGCTACAAACTTATAAGCTAGAAAAAAATGGACATCACTGTGGATGCCTGCTTTTCAAAGTTTGCTGATCATCGCATTTTTTCCCTAATGTGCACCTGTGTTGACTTATTCTGTTTCTATATTGTTATGTTGATGACGACGAATGATCAGACGAAGTCTCCTGAACTGTAAATTAGGATGCAAGAATAGCTTGAGGCTATAAGAAAAGGGTCCCCCCCCAATAATTTGGAGGTAACTGAGTTTCAAGGAAACCACTGTGTACTCAGCTCCTCCCCTCCCCGGGTCCTCTAAATAATTTAATTTGTTTCCACCTAAAAACCTTGTCCTGGATCACTAATAGAGATTCAGTCCATCATATTTACAATTTACAGGATCAGGTATTAGGAGATGTGAATGTGAATGTGGAGAAATGCTGCTCAAGAGGAAATACTGATGGTGGTAGAAAGTGCTGTAGAGTTTTCAAGACAAGAGATGTTCAGAGGTGGGTTGTCATTGCAAACTTCTGCAGAGTGACCCTGGGCTTCCTTAGTGGTCTCCCATCCTAGGCCAACCCTGATTCGCTCCAGAGATCTGATAAAACGGGGCTAGTCCGGGCCATCCAGATCAGAGCAAGGATCCTGATAGACCAGAATAATATCTTTATGTTTTCATCAGGATCTTATTCCACAGTTGCTAAGTTTTCTCAACGACCTTTGCTAAGGAGAATTGTTGTGTCACTATCCCTATAGAGTTCTTTGAACAGTCAGCAAGAATGAGATTTTTTAAAAAAAGTTTTGAATCCTTTTTTAAAACTTTTGCTAAACTGGCTATTCTTTTGTGGTGCTCTTGACTCCTCTGATGTCACCTGGGTTGTAAATCAGGGGTAGGATCTCCAGAGGGCAGGAGAGGAAGGTGTTAGCTCCATAGTTTAGAAATGTTGAGTTTAAAGGAAGTTTGGGACTTTCACAGACGTTTTTAAAAGACTTAATCATTAAACCTGGATGTAATTTACACATCAGAAAACATCACAGTCAACCAAGGAGATGCTGAATTCTTAAAATTAACAGGCAACTTTCATTTTTTTAAAAAGTAAGTCTTTAGTCCCTTTCCTTTAGGAGGTGCAAGGAAAAGGCTAGAGATTAATCTTTTTTTAAAATTCAGAGAACCTGCTATATGACATTCTATTGCCATTTTTTTTATTCAAAAGCCCTGGTGGGGAGGGGTGGTGGTGGTGGCCACTTCTGAGGGATTGAGGCAAAGAAACAAACAACCCGTGGGGAAACCTTCCATGAAGAAGGCCAGTTGCTGCTGAGCTTTATCCACAGCTTCACCAGCCACAAGGAGATCACAAAATCCTGTCACTTTGTGGAAGCCACCTTAGACTTTTTTGAGGGGGAAAATAAGATAGCCAGACATTTGGGATCTTTAGTATTTATTTATTTATTTATTTCCTTCGACTTGATATACCGCCCGAACCCCCGTAGGGGTCTCTGGGCGGTTTACAATTCTTGGGTGCTAATCACCTATCTCAATCCTAACTATGGCCACACATTGGTACAAGGGGGGGGGAGCTCCCTACCAGCACCCTGGTGAAGGCTTCCCCCCCCCCGGCTCGGCTTCTTCTGGCTATATGCGATGTCCGGTGCTCGGCAGACAGGCGGGTGTGTGTATGGATTGCCAGCGACGTCATCCTCGGCCCGATCATGTCCTTTCCGGCTCCGCGCGCCTCCGGATGACGTCGCTGCGACTCCAACCTCCGTTGACGGCAGCCGCCTTGTTCTTTCGCTGCTGGCCACCAGGGATCAGTCTGGCTCTGCTGCCGCCGCTTGCCGCCTCTCAGTGTTGCGCCTCCTCCTCCAATCGCCGCCGCCGCTGCTCTGCTGCTGCCGTTGTTCTCGCCGTCGCCATCGCCGCCATTTTCGCCAACGCCGCTGCCGCTCCACACACAACAAGAAGAAGACCAATGAAAAATGAAAATTGGTGAATCCCTATTTGCTATTCATGCTCAATTTACCCCTCTTCAGTACAGCTTTGTCAATCATTACTACCTCTCTTTTAGTTCTACGGAAAATTCTACAGCATGCTATTGATGCTAAATATGTGTTAAATCACAGCAGTAGGCTTTCAGTCTGCATTAGTCAGTTTTCCTTAATTTCTCTTGTGAAAAAAGTAATCCCAAACCCATTTGAATGAATTAGATTGTTAACATTCGGAGGGATGTGCTCCTAGCATGGTTTATGGGTCAAATTGCACTCCCCCACAGTTCTAGCTACAAAACATACCTTGACAAGCTAGTGGTGTGAGATTTGTGTTGCATTCATTAATTACTTCTATTTTTCATGCTTTATGATGAGTCGTGCCACTAGAAGTCATTATCTGCCTGGAAATATTAGCTTGCAGATGTACTCAGCTTATGTTATCGCTTCACCTTATGGCAAGAGAGTACAATAGTTAACTTGTTCTTATTTGATAGCTCCCTTGCATAGATGTCCTTTGCCAAGGATGTAAAATTAGCCCATATTTACATTGGAGAAATGATCAAACACTCCCACACACCCCATATAAATAATTTATCTAATATTTGGAGATGCTTATTATTTGCACCAGGGAAAATCTATTAATGGATCATTGAGCAGATCCTTCTTTCTGAAGCAGATTTTTCACTTAACTGATTATTATTTATTTTTTATTACTTATTTATTAAATTCGACGTCTTAACTGCCCTTCCCCACTTACATGGGGCTCAGGGCAGTTTACAACTGCAAATTCCAAACATTATAAAATCAATTAAAAGTAAAAAATCCCAACATGAGAACATTCAGAAACATTTAAACATTGAAAGCATTTTAAAACAAGATGGCAGCGCTAGCATTCAGTCATGGGGGGAAGGGGGTGCCAGGCAGATGTAAGGAACCGTCACTGGCCTCAGAAAAAAGCCTGGTGGAACGTCTCTGCCTTACATGCCCTGCAAAACTTTAAGTTAGGCAGGGCACAGCCATCATTCAGCAGAGAGTTCCACCAGGCTTTTACACTGTAGTTATACATTGCAATTGGATGCAGCATTGCTCTAGTCTAAGCCAACTGAATAAATGTGGTTCTAAAATAATAACTAAGTTTAGGATTGCACTAATAGAGTTGGTTGTCTACTCTAGCCACTTCTCAGGGCCAAGCTAGATGATACTAGTCTACCACAGAGTCACAGCACCATTTAGAACTTGGGTTTTCATTTTTCAAAATGCTGTAGCGGCCTGGTCTTGCTGGCATGGGTGATGAGGGGCTTCTGCCTCCCCATTTTGGCTCTTGAAAACATTGCAGGGGGCATCATTCCCTGGCTTTACAATCACCAGTAGGATTGTGTCCTATGACATTTTGAAAAGTTAAAAACCAAGCTCTAAAATGGCATCATGTATGAGACTCGAGGACAGTTTCATTTAGTTTTGCCATAATGGAGGATTTACCAACTACATTATTCTTGACAGATATTTTTAATGGACAAGACCTCAGACTGGATCGCACAGCAAGATAGATAGGTTACCTCTACTAGTATTATGGCCAAATGGTAATTATGGCTAGATGCTGACCCAGAAGGAACTTTACAGAAAGCACCTTTAATTAGTTCACACACCTTATAACTTTACCATTAAGTAGTTGAAGGATCTTTAAAACTGGCTTGAACTCCACTTTTTTAAAACATTATTTGAATGGTAAGCTCAAAATTAGCAGACAACTTTTTAATGACAATCCTTGATTCACCACAAACTTAATGATCATTTTGTAATTGTTTCCTTCATGCTTTACTAAGTACTGCACTGTATTTTATTTTAATCTTCAATAAACAGTTTAATTTTTTTTAAAATCTTGACAGATGGCCATTGAGCCTCATCTTAAAGACCTCTAGTAAAGGACAGTCCAGTGAGCTTGATCCAGTGATAAATTTCCACTAACAGAAGGAAGGGCTGATTTCTAGCAGTTTCTTCTTCCACTGTAGACCCCCAATGCACCACTCATGCTGTTCCTCAGGATCTGTGTTTGGTGGTGGAAAGTATTGTCAAGTTTCAGCAGACTTATGTTGACTCCACATGGGGTTTTAGTGAACAAAGGTGGTTTGCTGTTGCCTGCCTCTGTGTAGTAACCCTGGAATCCCTTTGAAGTCTCCCATCTAACTACTATCCAGGGCCAACTCTGCTCAGCTTCTGAAACTGCATGAACCTGAGCTAGCCTGGGCCACTCAGGTAAGGCTTTATCAAATCCATTTATACAGGGCTTTTTTTGTAGAAAAAGCCCAGCAGGAACTCATTAGCATAATAGGCCACACCCAACAGCAGAAACTCATTAGGATTGGCTACATTAGGGGTGTGTGGCCTAACATGCAAGGGGTTCCTGCTACAAAAAAAGCCCTGGGTTTTGACAATAAACAAGGTAAACAGAATAAGCAGCAAAAGGTGGGTGGGGCCAGGGTTCCCTCTAAGCTGAGTTAGTGAGAGCTAGCTCACAGTTTTTTAGCCTCTGGCTCACACATTTTTGTCTTAGCTCAGAAAGGATGGCTCCAGAACAAACTAATTGATGCAGGAGCCAAATCACTCGCTCACAACTTTAATGCCAGTGGCTCACAAAGTAGAATTTTTGCTCACAAGACTCCATAGCTTAGAGGGAACACTGGCCACACCCACCTTTTGCTGCTTATTCTGTTTACCTTGTTTATTGTCAAAACCCAGGGCTTTTTTTGTAGCAGGAACCCCTTGCATGTTAGGCCACACACCCCTAATGTAGCCAATCCTAATGAGTTTCTGCTGTTGGGTGTGGCCTATTATGCTAATGAGTTCCTGCTGGGCGTGGCCAACTTGGGAGCCAGTTGGAACTCCGTTCCTGTGCGTTCCTGCCCAAAAATAACCCTGCATTTATATATGTTTGGCTGGAAATATCTAGCCAGAAGTAGTTATCTTTATTAAATAACATTTAACTTATCTAAAGTATGGTGACTGTTTAAAAGCATGTCTGAATAGTGGCTTAGTCACGGAGAGACTAAGAAGGTATAAAATTAAAACACAGAACATGCAGTCCTGTTGAAAACTACAGTGGCTGTGTTAAATTAACTATCAATGTAGATAAATTTGTCCATAAAAATCTTTAAACTGTCTATGTTAGAGTTCTGGATATCTCCACTGCTGTTCTCCAAGACAGCAGTTTGAATAGCCCAAAACTAGCCTGAGCTTGTCAGAGCTTGGAAGCTAAGCAAAGTCAGCCCTCCTTAGTCTGAGGTTGGGAAACCACCAAGGAAGTCCAGGGTTGCTATGCCAAGGAAGGCAATGGCAAACCACCTCTGCTCATCTCTTGCCTCAAAAGCTCTATGAAGTAAAACTTCTACTTCATGAGGTCACCATGGCACATTATTATTATTATATTATTCTCTGAGAGAGTTCTGGCTTCTGGTGACAACCCCCCCCATCCCTCCCTTGGCATTGTTCAGCTCCTGAGAACTCAGTCTTTTTTAAAAAAGCAATATGTCAGTATGCAATGTCTCAGGAACAGATGTGGTCATACACTATTGGTGTAAGAATTCAGGAGAGATAGGAATATAAAGTACTATTCAGGAGTTCATCAACAGATCCTTTGTGAGAGTATTATGAATGTATGACAATGGAATATGAATGGCACTCTGGAACATTATGAATGAATGAAGGTTGAAAAGACAGTGAAAATGTAGAAAACTAACATATTACATACCTACACAAAATATGCCTTTGAATTTTTGCAGGTCTCTTTGTCTCCCATAAAATCCAAGCACTTTGGCTGAATTGGCTTGTGGAAAAAAGCTTTCCCATTGCCTCTTTCACTGTAGTTTTCATTTCTTGGGAGTGGAACCTACTCTTCACAATAGCTGCACAACCCTTTTTGACTCTTGCCGGGAAAATAAATGAGTGCATCCTTACGTCAATTTCTACTTGATATAAAGGTTTCAATTATTTAGTTCTAAAATTTGTAGGCTGTGTTACCCTCCAAAGCTGAACAGAGTGCATTTCCCCAAAAAGGAACTCAATTTTCATGTTTATAGTCTGCAAGAGCCAAGATCTTCAGACTATGAAAACACTGGATTGCCTGGAGCTGTTATCTCAGCAAGATAAGTAATTATTTTCTCAGCTCCAGTATACTGAGCATGATAGCATCCATTTACAATGGTTCATTGTCTTTAATTTTGTTTTTGCAATTCAATAAAGTTGGATTGTCTTGCTGAAGAGGACTAGGGCAACACAATGTTATATCACAACAATATTACATCACAACTGCAAATGCAAGACGTTTCCTGGTGCATCTGCACAACTTTTTCACAGGTTGTATCATTCTTCATGAGTATTTATATTCAGGTGTTCAGAACTTTTTTTTTTGCCATTAAGTCACAGGTGATTTATGGCAATCTCACGGGATTTTCAAGGGAAGAGATTTTCAGAGGTGGTTTGCCATTGCCTGCCTCTGAGTAGCAACCCTGGACTTCCTTGGTTGTCTCCCATCCAAGTACTAACCAGGTCTGACTCTGATTAGCTTCTGAGATCTGATGAGATCAGCCTAGCCTGGGCTATCCAGGTCTGGGTGTGTAGAAATTAAGATTCACCAAACAGAACCCAACCCAACTCATTCCTACACATGACTGCAAAAATGGTGTTGGGAAGTTTTAAGTGCCTGGTGTATCACCAGACATAGCCGTGGGTCATATAGCCGACACAATATTGAATGAATTCTCTTAAAGGACATTACTATGTGTGGTGAAATGATACTTCTGTATCACCAGGTGTCTGTGTAAAGCTTTATAACTTGCAAAGTGAAGGATAAATTGGCACTCTATAAATGCTCAGATGCTAAATTAAAACTACCTTGTAAAAGGTAAAGGTAAAGGTCCCCTTGCTTGAAAGCCAGTCGAATCCGACTCTAGGATTGCGGTGCTCATCTCCGTTTCAAAGCCGAAGAGCCAGCGCTGTCCGAAGACATTTCCATGGTCATGTGGCCGGCATGACTAAACACCAAGGTGCACGGAACGCTGTTACCTTCCCACCAAAGTGGTACCTATTTATCTACTTGCAATTTCTTGCTTTCGAACTGCTAGGTTGGCAGTCAAAAGAGTTGCATGAAAAAAAATTCCCTTCAAGTAATTTCCAGTTTTAAAAGGTAACAGGATGTCAATGTGTATGTTGCTACAGCTAGAGAGGAAACCATAGGCCTACTTTTGGGGTCTGAAGGAGAACGTCACAAACAGTGGAGATTTCCAGTCCTTTCTAGGTGTTTTTCTTTGCTAGTAAATCTCCATTAGGTAACAGGGGAAAGGTCTCAGATTAGGTAGGAAAATCTCTGCCCTTTGGGACAGATGTTCTCCCTGGAGAAAGATATAAAGAGACAGAACAGCAGATCACAGCACATGTGTGGAGAGGAGAAGATAGAGAAAGGTACAGAGATGAGCAAAGGCTGAAGAAGAAATCTAGAAACGTATCCTCTTAAATCACCACTATAAAGGTATAAGTTTTAGATCTAGGGAGAGAGAACTGTTTTTATTGCCCATTTTATTTTATTTGCTTCAACATTAGACAATTGTTGCTCAGCTGTTATGTCTTTTTTTCCTTTTTGTAAGCAATGAGTATTTATAAAGTTACATTTTTCTACAGCTGAAACTGAGGTTTTGGTGGTCTCTGTAAAGACACAGTGCATAGCAAATTGAGCTCATGCTTAGCAAGATACAAAGAGAAGTTAGGGAGATGCCTACCTTGGATTGACTAACCCTAACAAGTGAGTTCTTCAAGGCTTCCCAAAACTCCCTGGCAGTTTGGAGTAGGGTAAGGGTGGTTATTAATTTGGACAGGAGTTTCTTAATGGACAAAAACAGAGGGCCTTGTGGTCCAAGTTATCAGGGAAATGCACCTCTAATTTACATCCTAGTGATAGTAGTAAGAAGGAATCTTGGGCTGCGGTCAGACGTGCCTTTAAATCCAACTCAGCTGAGAATGCCACATGGATCTAAAAGATATGATCAAACAGCAACATCCAGGAAAGGTCCCCCAGCTGTCAGTACCCCTTGCTGCCCTGCCACAGAAGCAGAGCTAAAAGACACTGGGGAAAGTCTAGTCCAAATGCTTGCCAATGGGCTACAGACAGACTTTCCCCTGTCTGATTGCTCAAGCATGCTGTCATGCTGATGGGATTGTCTGCTCATTCCATCCCGACATGGTGCCACTCCCCCCCCCACCCTTAGCAGTATGTGCATAACCACATACTCCATGGGGAACCCTCAGTGCGAGGTGCGATTCCTCGTTTATGTGCATGGAAAACAAAAGGCAACCTCCCCCCATCCGAACTGATTGGGCAGTGACAGGCTGAGCCTGCAGCTACAAAAGATGTGTGATTGTTCAACACCATGTCAATTTCCACTGGGGAAAACAGGCTTGCTTCCCCTCCACATCAAATGGTACATCTGACCATGGCCCTATGTATGTTGGAGGAATTGGGGGGAATAGAGCTGGAGAAGTGAGAACATTCCCTGAGACACATGACATTCATTCCCTCGATTTCCAATACCAGCTTTTTGGTGATTAATAACTCAAGGGCTACTTGGGAAAAGAGGAAGAACAGGAAAGAACAATGTCTTTATGCATCCTTACACTCTTACTACATAGGAGCCAAGCCCATATAATCAGAAGGAAAACAATAACATTATTTATGGTTTGCTCATTACACTAAGCCCTGCCTAGGCTAGTCTGATCTCATCAGATTTCAAAAGCTAAGCAGGGTCAGTTCATGTTAGCATTGGGATGGGAGATCACCAAGGAATAACAGGGTTATTGTGCCGAGGCAGGCAATGGCAAACCTTCTCTGACATTCAGTCCCTCAACTTCCAACACCAGCTTTTGGGAGGTGAATAACTCAAAGGCTACTTGGGAAAAGGGGAAGGGCAGGAAAGAACCATGTCTTTGTGCTTCCTTACACCTGTACTCCATAGGATGCAAGCCCATATAAGCAGAAGAAAAGCAATGAGATTAGTTATGTTTTGCTCATTACACTGAGCCTGACCTGGTAGGTAGCCTAGGCTAGTCTGATCTCATCAGATCTCAAAAGCTAATCAGAGTCAGGCCAAGTTAGTATTTGGATGTGTGACCACCAAGGAATAATGGGGTCGTTATGCAGAGCCAGGCAATAGCAAACCACCTTTGAATGTTTCTTGCCTTGAAAACCCTACAGGGGCCCCGGGCACACGGGCCAGATATCACGGGGGGGAGGCGTGGCTAATTGCCCCGGTGCAGTTTGATCCGTGATTACGCAATCAGATGCGCCGGTGGCACAGCACAGGTCCTTCCCTCGGTGCCAGCGGGTAAACGAGGGACCGGAGGGGAATGCCGCACACCAGCGCAATCACACCACGGGCGTCTGGAGGCAGCCCGTGGCATACGTTTACTAGTACCTTGGAGGTACTCGTTTTTAAATGTGCATTGTCGGCGGTAAGCCATGGGTGCACTCCACTTCCCAGATGTTGGGGTGTGATCACGCCCGGATAATCTGCCCACCTTCCGTGCCTCTCCCGCTTGGCTCCTATGTAGTAAGAGTGTAAGGATGCATAAAGATGCCGTGTGACGGGGGCCAGGGTCATCATAGGTCAGCTTTAACATGATGGCACTTTCCACCACCACCGTTTCACTAAACGTTATGTACGCCTGTGAATCAAAATTAATATTCTCTTCTTTTTATGTATGTAACTCTTTCTTAGTTTAATAATAAGAAAGCAAGACAGCCAGAAAACCCACGGGTACACAACAAAATTCCATGATTTTTTTTTAATTGATAGGGTGTCACAGGCAGTGACGAGGGAGGCTCTCCATAAGCTGCCACCACTCTTTGTAAGGGCCCAGAGCACCCACCCAACCCCTTATCCACTGTTTTCCAATAAAGTATACTTTATATGCGGCTGATCGAGGTGTGAGGACCCAGACAGAATAATAAACAATTTTGTTAAAGAGGTTTAATAACAACTGGTTTTAAAATAATTTGCTATTAATCCTCTTGAATAAAATTGTTTAGGCAAAGGCAGGTAAGCAAACAAAATAAAGCACCCCAACACATCTATCTAGACTGTTCCAGGGGAATTAGGGGAGCTAGGGGAACTCATTAGCATAACTCATTAGCATATGCCACACACCCTGACATCAGGGGCTCGGTGGTGGACCTGCAAGGCCAGCGGGAGTGCGAGGAAGCCCCACCAAGGCCCTCCCTGGCCCCAGGCAGGCAAGGGTGGGGAGAGGCGGGGAGGAAGCAACTTACCCTCCCTCTTCTCCTGCCTCCTCCTGGCTGAATGAGGGCCGGAATCGGGGCAGCCAGAAGCAGGGGGCGGGGCTTCGTCATGTGCCACGCCCCTGCACCTCACCTCACGTTCCCCCCCAAAATGACCTCTGGACTGGTCCTAGCTGTCTCTTGGTGACTGGCTTCAAGCTGACTCAGCCCTTCCTGGAAGAGGGATCCCTCTGTCTGCAGCAGCCTTTCCCCAGCTCAGCTCCCTAGGAGTGAACCACCTCCCACTTTGGGCAAGACCTTTTATATCTTCCTCCCAGGCACCACCCTCTACTGCTATGCTGGTGTAGGTTTTCCCTCCAAATCCCCTGCAAAACAATCACAGGGTCCAAAGGAGACCTGGGGAATGTAGGCCCTGAGAGCTACTCTGTCAAAGGATTCCCTGGAGCCACTAGAGCCTATCCCCAAACAGGATTTGGGGATAGGAAGGACAAACGTCTTAAAAAATGATCATTAAGGTGCCACAAAACCCCTGCTTGTTTTGACCTCTAGAGGTTTATGATAAGAAAATGAAGACAAGGAGACCTATGTATGCTCTCTCAGTGGAATATAATGCCATAGGATCCACCCTCCAAAGAAGCCATTTGCTCCAGAGGAACTGATCTCTGTTGTCTGGAGATCAGCTATAATTCCAGACGATCTCGGGGACCACCTAGAGGCTGGCAAACTTAAAAAGGCAAAGGGGGTTGGGAAAGGTTGGGGGCAGGGCCATTTCAGATCATGAACATGACACAGGTTTGTATTAAGATGTTTGATTCTAGTTCATGTTCAGGACCATGCTTTCAAGTTCAATTCTGGTTCACTGGGGAAAAAAAAACTACTTTTGGGGTTCTGGTTTAGACTGAATCTCAGGACACTACTTGGAATACTGTGGGTTACATCTTATGAGACGAATATAAACTTATTAAATGATTAGAGTGTTTAATAGTATTCCTCTCACATACTCTCATGTTTAGTGGCATATTAAAAATTAATTGAACACTTCTTCCCTAAAATGTGTTTTATTGGTCAGTTCCTTTCATTTTAGCATTATTAATTCATTATTTGATTTGCTCTCCCCTTACCTTCTTCTGAACATCATTTAGAGCACTTAGTATTTATGTGATAATTCCAGCTAATTACCTGTGTACACTTTGAAAGCAAAAGGAAAATGCCTGTTTAGGGGTTTCATTTATTAAGTTGATACTCTAATAAAGGAAATTGATCTAGTTTATTCTAATGGCCTTGTTGCATTAAGGTAGCCATATCTTTTGCACAAACTCTCAGGTCGTATCATGTTTATTCTAAATGTCTTACCAATAAGGGTGTGCATTCTGCTATATCCAAGTAAAAAAAAAAAAGCCCCAAAAATATTGGTATTTTTTGGCTATTCTTTCAACCGAATATAGATCGGAGTAGTTTTTTCCCCAGCTACTTGAAATAGCTGAGCCCCAAAAATCCCGAAAATATTTGGGATTCTTTGGAACCACTGGATAGACAAAGTTAGTGGGCATTTAAAGGAACTGCAATGCCTTTAAATGCCTTCCAGGTGAACTTGCTGCTTGGAGAATCCGTTTAAAGGCACTGCAAGCCCTTAAATGCCTTCACGGCTTGCCAAAGGCATTTAAAGGGACCACAATCCCTTTAAACACCTTCTCCCCCTCCATTGAAAACAATGGAGGATGGGGGCATCTTCTTTGGGAACCCATAGAACAGGACCCCCTCATCCAATCTTTTTGAAACTTGGGAGAGGCACCAGCAGCTATACTGCATATTTTGTGCTTCTGCCTAATAAATAAATAAATAAATAAATAAAACTCCTCCAGACCTTTGGATACCCCCAAATCAATTCTCCATTATACCTTGTGGGGACCATTGAGTATAATTGTCCCCTTAGGGTATAATGGAGCCAAAGAAATTCAGGATTTCCAGAAAATCCAGCATTCAAATATTATACTGGTATTGGGATTTGGGAGTATCGGAAAATACTGATATTTTCCAGGTTCAATATGCCTGAACCCAAAATATACCATTTCCCCCTCACACACCTCTGCTTACCAACTCCCAACGTATTGTCTGCAGGAAACATGATGAAATACTTTGCAATGAAGCACCGTTTGAGAATGTGGGGTAGATGGGGCTGAGAGAGTTCTGAGAGAGCTGTGACTCACCCAAGGTTACCAAGCTGGCTTCACGTGGAGGACGGGGGGGGGGGATAAAACCCAGTTCTCCAGATTAGAGTCTGGTGCTCTTAACCACTACACCACACTGTCTCTCCATGTAAGTAGCATATGGGTGCTGGAATAGGAGTTGGATCGCCCAGTTTCAAATTCTCACTAGCTGTGGGTAAACTTGGACAAGTAACTTTCTATCAATCTAACTACCCTCACAGGTAATAATAAGTTCCAGAAGTTCAGCTGTGTTACAGTGCAATCCTAACAAGATTACACCCTTCTGGCTTCAATGGGTGTAAGGTATAACTCAGTTTAGAATGAAAATCGTCTGTTACAGAAAAACCAAACAGGAGTGTTGTGATATCTATCCTACATAGACCTTTTTATCTGATGTATATGATGAAATGGGCCCTTTTTATCTGATGAAGTGGGTCCTAAGACACAAAAACATGCTAGATGGACTTTCAGATGCCACAGAACTTCTGTTTGTTTTGACCTCAAGGGTTTTATGACAAGATATAGAAGTCCTAGAGACCTATGTATGCACCCTTCAGCTCCATGGAGGAAGGGTGGGATAAAAGTGTGATAGATGAATATAAAATGCTGCAATCATGTATTTCAATTGGACAGATTTCTCTGAAATAGCATTTAGAAACTAGAAATCTATTTAGACCTTGTTCTCTTAAAGAACGTATCTTTGTAACCACCACAGCAATAAAGCAATTT
Organism: Gekko japonicus; assembly: GCF_001447785.1. NCBI lineage: Eukaryota > Metazoa > Chordata > Lepidosauria > Squamata > Gekkonidae > Gekko > Gekko japonicus. Next base: position 19,530 of record NW_015170287.1, on the reverse strand, counting down.
GTTCCTTATATGAAATATAGTACTTGCTAGTTATAGTCATAACAACAACCTAATCGATATCAACTTTCATCCGCCAAAACCATTCTTCCAAAATATCATTCACTTGTGCTCTAAGTGCTCGTTGAAGGTTCATTTAATCTGGGATTCTCCTTAGAACAAGTGCATAAAACTCCAATCACTATGAAGGTCATCCCATTACATTTATAGCACATGTAAGCCACATTTCAACACCCACACTGAATAGCATGTGGGCTGCATGTGGGCTGCTGAAGTGAGTCTCTGGGATTGTGTGTGGATTTACCCCCCAAGTCCCCCGTAACATCAGCATTACTGGAACCACGCATGATGATTCCAAAATTGCAGGGTTACGGGTATTTTTGAAGGTCCTCAGCTGTTGTGTATTTTACACATGAGGCCAGAAATGTTCCATAAGAAGTCACAAAAATGACACATTTGCTACTTTGCAAAAAGGGACACCTTGGAAAGATTTTCTTTCTTTCTTTTTTCTTTCTTTCTGCATGCTTTCAGGCCAGTTTGAAAGTAGTCATTGTATGCTGAACAGGAATTGCTTTTAAAAAGGGAGCAATCTCCTTTCCACCATGATGAAATCTGATGGGTTTTCAGTACCACAATTGAACACAATAATCAATATGATGCGTAAAAGTTTTTTTTTCTAATCAAAATGGTGGACACACAGAAAGTGGCAACATAGCAGTAGATCGTTGTGGGATAATCTTCAACAGATGTTGAGATCACAAAGATGGAGAGGACTACATGCTACAGAGCCACAGGATGACTCAACCAGGAAGGTATAGACAGGGCTCATATCCAGGAAAGCTACCAATTTAGTGGTGGGGAGTGCTCCAATAGGACTCTTTACCATGCAGGAAGCCAAAGTCTTTTGGGAGAAGTCAAATATTGTGCATATTTTCTGCTATGCCAGCATCACCCAAGCTACTGAGTGGGGTAACATTTTGTAGGTGGTTCCTCCTTCCCTGTAACTTCAGATTTCCTACACTGTGAGAACAGGAATGTACAAAAAACCCATTTCCCACTTCTTTAAAGTCCATACATCAATCATCTTTCATATTGTATTGGTTGCAAGGGATTTTATCCTTTCTGTTTCTGTTGCTAGTTTTCCCATTTTGTCTGTTTCTTTTATGTCATTTTATGAGCATTTGTATTTGTTAAATATTGTTACATTAAAGATAACATTTATATGTTATATGCCATTTTATACCTATTTAACAGCATTTTTATATATTTGCATAGTTTTTATTCTTACACGGGAGCTCCAGATTCAACTGAATGCTTTAATTGGTTTAGGAAAAATACAACTGCAATTTCACCCTAAGCGCTGAGAAAACCATACAAGAAATCCTAACTTTCAAATCAGACCAGAATACTGGAGCAGCATGGGAAGAAGTCACATTTTAATAGGTCCCTGCTGCCAAGGTAACATACAGTTAAAGCTGCCTTGGATTCATATGGCCAGGCATTCCCTGTTCCAAACACATAGCACTCTTCTTGGCAGCAGAATCTGTAATGGATGACAGTAATACTTACCTCTACTGTAAAGATAAAGAAGAAGAAGAAGAGATTGGATTTATACACCGCCCTTCACTTGGAGTCTCAGAGCGGCTTACAAACTCCTTTCCCTTCCCCTCCTCACAACAGACACCCTGTGAGGTGGGTGGAGCTGAGAGAACTCTGACACAAACTGCTCTTTCAGGAACAGCTGTGCCAGAGCTGGTGACTGATCCAAGGTCACATCAGCAGGTGCAAGTGGAGGAGTGGGGAATCAAACCCGGTTCTCCCAGATTAGAGTCCACGCACATAACCACTACACCAAACTGGCTATATGTGGGCAAGCAAGGTATGCAGGGTTTTTTTAAATGAAATCATGATGTATCACTTAATGGGTGCATTCAGACAGGGGCTTTACATCGGTATAGGTGCTGGTTGCAATCGTTGTACTCATCGGCGTTCAGACGGGGAACATCTGCCTCCTGTCCCTAACCGGTGTAAAGCCCTTTACACCGTTGCACTCTGCCACTAGGTCCCAAGTGGTGGTATCCTGAGTGCAACGGTTGTAACTGATCGCTCTCCACCGGTGCCTAGCCATTTCCGTCGGAAGCCTGAGGCTTCCGTTTTTCCCCCACCATTTTTTTTTAAAACGGAGCGATATGCGCTTGGGCGAAGCTTCGCCCTGAGCGTTTGTTAAAAAAAAAAAAAAGCCCTTACTTTAACTATCCGGAGGAGTCCGGGACTTAAGGGAGGCCAGTTTGGGCTTTAAACTTTAAAGGTAAGTCCTTACCTTTAAAGTTTAAATGTAATGGGGGTGTTGAGCATGCACAAAGATCGCCATTCTGTGAATGGCTGCCTATGCGCATGCTCAAACTGTGTTTTTTTAAAAAAAACAATGCCGTCGCCCGCAGTGTGTGACCGGGCATACAACGATGGGATCCGCAAAATGGAGGTAAGTGTGATCGCGTTTCTGCCGGCATAAACTGCACCGGTTCCAACCAAGGAGGATGAGGAAAAGGGGGAGGAGTCAGTTTTATATCCTAACCTACACTAGGAGTCTTGGAGTGACTTACAATCGTTTTCCCTTCCTCTCCCCAAAACAGACACCTTGTGAGGTAGGTGGGACTGAGAGAGCTCTGAGAGAGCTGTGACTGACCCAAAGTCACTCAGCTGGCTGTGTGTGGAGAAGTGGGGAATCAAACCTGGTTCTCCAGATTAGAGTCCATTACTCTTAACCACTACACCACAGCTGGCTCAACAAAGGTTGAGAAACTTCTCAAGGTGGTTTTGTCAAGGTAGTTTTTGCTTTCAAGTCACGGCTGACTTATGGTGACCCCACAGGGTTTCCAAGACAAGAGACTCTCAGAGGTGGCTTGCCATTGCCTGCCTTTGTGTCACAACCCTGGTATTTCTTTGTGGTCGCTGTTAAGTCGCTCACTTAACAAAGTAGTCGGAGAGTGATTCAGCAAAGATTCAGCTTTATTCAGCAACTCAAACACAACTCCAACACGGATCAACATCTGATAGCCAGAACAGCTTTTACATTGCAGCTGTCCTGCTTTTAAACTCTCCCGGCTAATGTAGCCACACCTACTGTACATTTACCAACCAATAAGGTTGCATACATAAGGACCAATCACGGACGTTCCCACTCAGGGAGCTTGCTGAGAAGTGATTGGTTAGGTGCTTCCTGGGCTAGCAATGTGATTGGATGTATTTGGATCCTAGCCCAGGACGAAGCTTAACATAGCATTTCAATTATGTTGTTCACATACAGTTGTGCATTCAATGGCAGCTATTGAATACATTACAGTCGCCCATCCAAATACTAACCTGGCCCAACCCTACTTTGCTTATAAGATTTGGCGAGATCAGGCTAGCCTGGGCTAGCCTGGTCGGGGCCCAAAATCCTTTACTTGATAAATTTGTCCCTGCCCTCTTAAAACACAAGGATTTTTGAGGTGGTTTTCTATGTAACAAAGGACCATAAATGATTCAAAATGAAATCAATAATACTCCCTTGGATCTTATGAATGAATTCTGTGCATGCTAGATAATGTCTGCTGAAAGACTCAACATCAACGGATTCCATTTGTGGGCGAGCCCCTTGAAAACTAGTGATCATGTGCAACTGGAAAGTTTAGCAAAAACAGCAACATGCTCAGTGGAAAAAGACTAACTGGCACTTCCGGGCTTTGGTGCTTTAAAGATGGCCATGTCTTCTCACAGCTCTGAGACACGTGTGCCATGTGTCATGCCTGCCCCTGCTGATGCCATGCCTGCCCTTGCTGATGCCCCTGAGGAGGCACCTGCCAGCCAGGAGCCTGTGGACTTACAGGCTCCTGAGGACAGTACTGCAGCAGAAAGGCAAAGACTGGATCCTGTAGCTGAAAGCTATCTAAGTGGTGAGGAGGATAGAGCCTCCCAGGGAACACCTGCAAGGGATCAGTCTCTGCTGCAGCCCAGTAGTTCATCAGACTCGCCCCCACCTGTAACCAGGCTCTGGAATGTAAGGAGACAGCAGCTGAGAGAGCGAAGGCAGAATGCACGCATGCGTGCCAGAAGATCTCTCAGCCCTGACTATTGACAGGATCCTGACCTTGCTCCCGGCTAGCTAATGAGTTGATTAGCTAGCACTGTATATCTGCAAGTCTGTTGCCAGCAGTCATTTGTGCTGGCAAATGTTGTTTGTCAGGACCTGAATCCTTGCATCTCTGCTCCAGACCTTGTGGAATTCTTATCGGCTTGATCCTCGGCTTTTGACCCTCGGCTTCGTTGACCTTCGCTTCGTTCATCTCTGACTCCTCTGGTATCGTGATTTATGGACTTGAAACCTTGGTATGTCTGACCCTGCTTCTGCACTGTGATTTAAACCTGTTTGAACCTTGCTACCTGATTTGCTCGGCTTGACCTCGGACTGTTCCTGGACTTTGGCTTACTTACGTCACGCCCCCTGGTCCTGCCGTGACACCATGAATCAGAGGATAGGAGGGGGTGCAATCTCTTGCACTCCCCATGGAGCCCTTGTGAAATGAGCTCCTAGCCAGGGGGCTTCTGGAGAGCTCTTCCTACTCTCTGCTCTGAAGGTCCTGCCCTGATTCCCAGTATTGGACACAAAAGCGCATGCTGGAACAAGCACATGGAGGTTTGGCGATTTAACGCTGCCCAGCGAGATCCCAGGGAGACCTGCTGGATTGTCCCAAAGACTGATGAGTGTGTTAAAGTCGAAGCAAGACAACGAAGCCCTGATGCAAAGCCCCCCCAATACAAGCGGGAGGGGGGTGGGGATGCCCTACCCCCTAAATGATCTAATGAAGCAGAAACATGACCGGGGGGGGACTGAGCATGCAGTGGCATGGATTATAACAGAAAGACTAGAGCAGAGAACTTTTTCAAAAATAAGTGTTTACAGACCTTTGAGACTTTGGCAACTTTGTTCGGTAAATGTAAACATCCCCCCAAGAGGGTGATTGGAGACTTTGAGGAAGGCAAGACCCAAGCTTCCTTCAGGAAGAAGGAGATTGGATTACTACAGCTCACAATCGCCCGCCCTCTGCTGGCTAAAGCGATGTACTGGACGGAACCGGCTCTAAAGGTGGATGTATTTTTAAAGGGACAGTGTCTACACCTAGAAGGAGCGAATCTTTGATCACAGAGGAAATTAAGACTGTATGGCGACTCAAAAGCTCGCTTATGTTGGATGGTTGCAGGCAGACTAAAAAGCGATTTCGGAGCAAAGGGTTTTGCCACCCTTACTTCATAAAATCTGCCTACAAAGTGAACGGTTGGATTCTCCAACTAGCGTGTGCTGGAAGCAACAAAAGGAAGGACCTCTATGATGTAAGATAAGCAAGAAAGCAAATGAAAATCCTTAAGAAAGCAGTATTAATTGGACAGAGCCTGTTATATTGAATCTGATAGCGAAAGAAGATTTAAAAGAGAAGGAAGAGGATAAATCTGTGTGATTGTATAGACTGAGGGAACCTTGGCTCCACAACACTATATCTGTGTGTGTGTGTGTGGGGGGGAAGCGTACAGGGAGATGCTGAATTATCTCAAGGTCTATATCCTTGTTAATTAGCTATGGAATTACTATCTGTCTAGCCTGATAAGCGAATTACAACAACTGAAGCGATGATTGATGATACTCCTCATGTCTGAAAATAATTGTTAAGAGTAATAAGTCTTTTCTTAAGCAATTTGTAACCTCCAACACTTGGGCTTTTAGTGCCTTCTTTTTTTCCTTTCTCCTTTAGTATGTAGTCTTTCCCCCCCCTTTTCATATAGTAATTTTGTAGTTTTTTTAGAAATGCAAATGCAAATATGAAAAAAAGTGGAAAAAGACTAACTAATGCTCACAGAATCATAGGATCCATGCCAAAGTCACTAAAACATAATATCATAAAACCACCTCACTGTCATAAAATCTCACAGAGCCTAGCTTGAAACTAATTGTGCTTTACTATTGTGTTTTCAGAGGAGCACATGGGAAAAACCATGCCTGGTAACCTCTTCTGAATAACACTAAACTGTTGCCTGTTCCTTTCAAATGAAACCAGTTCTGTAAGCATGACATGTTCATAGATGGGCAACACACTAGGTTAAGAGCTAGCATGCTTACCTTCACTCTACCTATGCCCATTCAGTGTATATGGATCCAGTGCTTATGAATTGCCAGCTGTTCATCCGTTTGCTCCCATACCCCAAACTGAAAATTCAAGTATTGATGGACCACTCCACCACAAGCAGCTCTTTGGGGCCATGCAGCCATCAATGGATGGTTTGGGTACTTCCCCTCATCCTATGATGGCTCAGGGTACTTGGCAGTCTAATTAAGCAAAAAATCACCTCATACATACAAATCCTGCCAACTTTAGTTAAGGCCTCAACAACCCTTCAGGGTAAGGTCTAATTATATGACAACAACAACAATTGTATTTCATCAAGTCACAACTGACTCATTGAGCAAACTTCAGAGGATGGTGGAAGACAGGAGGGCCTGGCGTGATCTTGTCCATGGGGTCGCAAAGAGTCGGACTCGACTGTGCGACTGAACAACAACAACAACTGACTCATAGTAACCCCAGGGCCATGTGTTTTTCAAGGCGAGAGATGTTCAAAGGTGGTTTGCCATTGCCTGCCTCTGCATAGCAACCTCAGTCTTCTTTCCCATCCAAGTACTAACCAGGGCCAACGCTTCTTAGCTTCCAAGCTCTGACAAGAGATGTCTAGGCTGGGGTTATAGGGGCTGCTATAATTATATAATCCAACCCCAAAATGATAAATGGGGAGCAGTCAAAGACAGGTCCTTTATCCTGGCCATTCAGTGACCCCCAAAACTCCTGCTCAGCATTTAAACGACCAGCTAATCCCACATTGTTGCTACAGGGAGGGAAGGGTAGGGAACTCCACAACAAAATGTTTGGAATAATAAATAAAAAGGCGCACCAAACAATAAGAGAACCGCTTTAAACAGACTTCTGATCTCAGCTCTTTCATAGGCTGTATTGCACAAGGCAACCTCTCCTCTTTCCCCACTCCTGGCATCTAGTGCCTCTGGGGAGGATGGGTGAAAAAAACCATCCCTGTCACAATTTGGGCGGAGATGTGCTTTCTGAACATGAGGATGGAGCATTCATGTGTGCAAGTTGTATTTATGTGATCACTGTGTCCATATACCATACTTGTGAATGATAGAGGCATGGCCAGTGTGCTCAGTCCTGGGCAAAGGGCGAATGCATGAATATAAGAAGCTAACTTACACTGAACCAGACTCTTCATCTATCAAAGTCAGTACTGTCTACTCTGCTGGGCAGCAGGTCTCTGGGGTCTCAGGCAGATGTCTTTTACATCACCTACTACTTGACCCTTTTTAACAGGAGAGGCCAGGGATTAGACCTGGGACTTTGTGCCTAAAAAGCAGGTGATCTAATGTTGAGCCATTGCCATCCCCCAAGGGGTCAGCATGCTCTATATGCTCGACACATATTGCCCCATCCATTGGCTACAGTCACAACATTTTCCTACTGGAGGCCAGAACTCCCCAGAACAAATGAACAAATATGAGAAGGAGATCTTGCAGCTACGATGGCAATGTTGATAGTCCAGAGCAGAAGAGAGGACGACCTGAACTCATCTGTTCCTTTGATAACATGCTTGGGAGTTAGACATTCAACCCAGCAGCACAGTTTTATGCTCTGGCCTGTTACTTGCCTGATTTACATCTTCTTCAAATAAACAATCTGGAATTCTCAGCACAGGCCATAGCATATGTTGCAACTGAACGGAAAGAGCTCCTAACCATCTAACTTGAAAAATAAGATCAAGTGCTTGTACTATTTATGTTGTAACACATGTATCCCCCCCAAAAAAATTATCATTCTTAAACTGGCCGACGGATACACTTGTGCTTAGTGATATGGAAAGACTTAAAAAAAAATAAAAGATCTGCTTGCTTTAGCATATGAAATGCTAATATAGTTGGAACACGTGTTCTCCCCTGGCAATGTGTTCTCTCTCCTTCTTGGTAGAAGACTAAAGTGGCATTTGGTCACTACTGACTTTTTAAAGATATGCTAGGCAGCACTTCATAGCTAACACATGAACAGGATGGCCTTTCATAGTGCATTGCTAGCTCCCAAATAACAACAAGAGGCAGGGAGGTAGGCAGACGGAAATCACCATGTACATTTTCCTACTTCCATGAAAGCAGATTCATCCATATGAACAAGGAGAACAGTCACATTCAAGCCTGTGGTGCCATTGGGCAATTGATCGAAATTTTCAGTCCTAGATGTACATGATGCTGCATTACTACAATGCACTTTATGCACTTTTGAATGTGCTTCAGAAACTTCAACTGGGGCAAAATGGTTACTTGCTGAAAACTGACAGAGAATCTGTCTTGCTGTCAGGGGTCTTGTTGTAGAAAAAGAGCTGCCGGAGCTCATTAGCATAACTCATTAGCATAACTTATTTGCATATGCCACGCCCCCTGACATCACCGGAAGTGACAGAAGGCCACACCCCCTGACATCACCGGAAGTGTGTCAGAAGGCCCGGCTACTTACCCTCCTGCTTCATCCTCATTCCCAAACGGAATGAGGATCGAAGCAGAGGGCGGGGTAAAGAAGGGGGCGGGGCTTCACCACGTGACCGCCCCGCCCCCTAGAGGTTCTCTTCCGGAGCTCCGTACCTGAGAGCTCCCCCCCGACTAGAGCCCTGCTTGCTGTACCTTTATTGGCTAGGATTTGCTTCTGTTAGGGATATATCTGAAATTTCTACTTTTGGGAGGGATTTTTACCAGAGCAGAACTATCTTTCCTTCTTCTTTCTGCTGCCACCCAAAACACCCTCTGAAACAGTACAATGGGGGAAGTCTGAGACAGAAGTGGGGGATCAGCAAAACTCATGCCTGTTAATAACAAAAAAATAGGGGGGGATTCCTTGAAGTAAATAGAAGAGGGTTGTGGGATGGAGGTATATATGAAACTCCCTTAGATCACAACTGGCCATGCCAGCCACATGACCACAGAGAAGTCTTTGGACAGCGCTAGCTCTTCGGCTTGGAAACGGAGATGAGCACCGCTTCCTAGAGTCGGATTCGACTGGCTTTCGAGCAAGGGAAACCTTTACCTTTTAACTAGTCTACTCTTAGTGGTTGCAGCTTGTCAAGACCTCAAATACAGAACGGTTTCTCTCCAACTTCCGCTGCCCAAAACTCTCACTAGAAATGCTGGCAACGGCAACTGAACATGGGAAGTATCTTTCTGTCTCTGAGACAGAGATTCCTAAATTTACAATACTTAGGGTACAATCCTAGGAACACTGACCTAGGAGTAAGTACCAGTGAATAAAATGGAACCTAATTCTGAATAGATCTTCTAAGGGTTTCTTTTTGTTTCCTTTGTAGAGATAAAGGGAAATCTTCGTTCCCACCAACATAGTCCTCCAAGATCTTGAGTGTCTGTATCAAAAACAATGCTGGACATCAGACATTAATCTTCAATTCATGTATTGTCCTGGGAAAAGGGGGAAATAATAGTAGCAACTCTACGTAGCCCAGAATTGAGGATGGGCCATGGTGGTAGAGCACCTGCTTTGCATGCAGGAGGCAACAGATTCAATCCCAGGCAGCAGGTGAGACCCTGGAGATTGCTGCCAGTCTGAGCAGACACTTCTGACCCTGATGGACCAAGGCTCTGATTCAGTATAAAACAGATTAATGTGTTCACAAATGTTACATTATCACTAGGTCCCTGGCATATGCACCAGAGCTACTGAATGAGGAAGAAGAAGAAGAGGAGGAGATGGAGGAGATTGGATTTATACCCCACCGTTCACTTGGAGTCTCAGAGCGGCTTACAAACTCCTTCCCCTTCCCCTCCCCACAACAGACACCCTGTGAGGTAGGTGGGGCTGAGAGAGCTCTTTCCAGAACTGCTCTTTCAAGGACAGTTCTTGTCAGAACTATGGCTTGCCTAAGGTCATCCAGCAGCTGCAAGTGGAGGAGTGGGGAATCAAACCCAGTTCTCCCAGATTAGAGACCTCACACTTAACCACTACACCAAACTGGCTCACTACACCAAATCTGCAAGTCTGCTAGCTTGTCTGAATTTTCAGCATTTGCTGAGCTCTTACAACTTCATTGCTCTCATACATAAGTCACAAACCCAAAGGCTGAATTAATTTTTCTTCTACTTAAGGTCATTGTTGTTCTTAAGTCAATTATAGTATGTGTAGCCATTTAGACATTCCAATAATATACAATTAGTGTTATTACAAAGTAATAGTAATTTGAGGCTTTCCTGACTCAATAATAACTATATATTCAGCTAATATACACTTTTGGCCTTGTTGAATATGGTTATTGCCTTGTAAACAAGAAGTGCCATCAAATTATCATAATAAACCCTGTCACATTGTCAAGTCAGTTGTTAAAGCTCTTACTCCAGTGTCTAAATTGTATTTTGCCTTTCATTTTGAGTTTTATTCCATGGTTCTATTTTTTCCCCCAACAAACACAAATCTGAGTTTCAGCAGCCAATTTGCTGGAGCATTGTTAATTTGCATATGTTTTTTTAAGCTGTACTAATTATCATCTGAAATGTCCAGCTTGTTTATTAGTCATTTCTTACTTTCCTGAAGGAAGAGCCTGTTGAATTGATATTCTGTAGCTATTCTGCAGTACAAAAAAAGAACTGCAATGCTGGAACATAAAGGGAAATAAAAACATACATAGCAGATCACTGAAACTTCCCAGCTAGTGATCTTACTGAATTACATGACAACTCTTGGTTCGGTTTGAAAGTTAAAGTTTCCTTATGGATTTTCCACAGGATGGAAGCCCAGTTATGCTTCCTGCCACCGCAGTAATATTTCTGTTAAAACTGATGCCTGTTATTTATTTATTTATTATTTATTTATTTTTGGGATTTATATCCCGCCCCATCCAATATACAGCTCGAGGCGGCTAACAAACGGCCATGCCGAGGTTAAAATATGCAAACAAACAACAGCATAATAAAACACAATATCTTGACATAAAATTTGGTGCTTTGATAATTTACATAAAATCCAAGATGGGCGACGTCCCACACTGGCGGCCAAGTTCTTCACAGCGGGAGCGCCAGGAAGAATGTTTCCCCAGCTCTATTGGGCGACACCTATCCCCACTATGTGGGGTGGATGGTTAGAATATCATTCGTGGAATAGTGACGGCGGCGGCTCCCCCTCAAAGGCCTGGCGGAAGAGCTCTGTCTTGCAGGCCCTGTGGAACTGCACTAGGTCCCACAGGGCCCGGATCTCCTCCAGTGCTCTTGGGGGAATGTATGGGGAGAGGCGGTCCCTTAGGTAGGCCGGACCCTGGCCATTCAGGGCTTTAAAGGTGAGCACCAGCACTTTGAAGCGAATCCGGTATGCTATAGGCAGCCAGTGCAGTGCATGCAGCACCGGCCGGATGTGGTCTCGCCTGGAAAGACCCATCAGCAGCCTCGCTGCAGCATTCTGCACTAGCTGCAGCTTCCGGATTTGCAACAAAGGCAGCCCCAAGTAGAGAGCGTTACAGTAATCCAGCCTCGAGGTGACCGTCGCATGGATCACAGTGGCCAGGTCTTCTTGGCCGAGATAGGGAACCAACTGCCTGACCAGCCGCAGATGATAAAAGGCTGACTTGGCAGTGGCTGCCACCTGGGCCTCCATCGTTAAAGAGGAGTCCAGGAGCACACCCAAACTCCTAACCTCCCGCATAGGCACCAATGGTGTCCCACCAAAGGTCGGGAGAGGGTGTCCTAACTCCCGGCCAATCCAACTCAGGCCCAGGACCTCCGTCTTTGCCGGGTTTAGTTTCAACCGACTCAGTCTGAGCACCATTCAAATGTTATTTGCATTTGAATGGTGCAACACTGTAATTTAAATATTATAAAAAGATCTATACAATATATGATGTCAAAACAGCATGAGGATGCTAATAAACAGATGAAAATGGGGACATTAATTACACAAGAAAATTAAGAGAAATAGAAAATACATATCTTATTTTAAATCCCTAGTCCATAACAGGGTAATGAAGTCTCTCTCTCTCTCTCTCTCCCTCTCTCTCTCTCTTTCACACACATACAGAGGAGGGAAGTGGCATGGCATAGCCTGATCTTGGAAGTGAAGTTGGGTTGGTATTTGGAAGGGAGACCACCATGAAGACTTTGCCAAGGAAGGTAATGGCAAACCACCTCTGCTTCTGTTGAAAGACAAGGCTTTAATTCAATCAAAAATGTATAGGATAAAAAGTCTCAGGATTCCTCCCCCCCTCCATTTTTCCATCAGAAAAAAAGAGAAATCCTGGTGGGCTCTGGTAAAAAAAAACCTGCTATGAAATATATACATATCCCCCCCCCCCCTTTTGCATTGAGTGAAATATGCTAAGACAGCGTCGGACTCAGAAATTTGCAGCTTTAGTATTTGGCATAGTTTCAAATTTGCTTATAGAAAACGAAAGATTTTATACTTCTAAATTCCATAAATATACCAATTAATACGCTTTTATATTTCACCTGCCTGAAAACCTGGCTCTGAATAGTTTTTATGCAGTCTTTGAAACAGTGTGAAAAACAGTGTTTTTCTTCAACTTCTTAGTGCAAATGTTGACCTTCAGAGTATTTTACGGATTAAATCTTTCTGGAGATTTTGTTCTATAAGCTGCTACTAGACAGTATTTAGAGAAACCAGGATTCTTCCTACATTTCCTAGGTCATGACCTTTGTATTTGGAAACAATTATCACTTTGGTCTTCCAGTGTCTAAGGAAGGGGAAAAAATCTCAAGGACATGTCTAGCCTTAGGTGAATTTTCCATTTCCCCCCCCCCCTTCCTGTTTGCTACTTGGACATACTACTAGAAATGATTCATAGATTGAATTTAAAAAGTGACTAGGATTCAGTAAATGCTTAAAAGTGTGTAAAATGCAGCTCTGGTGCCCACGTCTCTCTTTTTTCATTCAATGAGAATGAAATTTAACAAAAGGGGGAAAAAAACCCCTACAGTTCTGAAAAGGTTATTTTAAATTTTAATGCATTTTCATTTTTGGAAGGAAAAACGTGGCAATATATGGATTTTCCCTTTGCAAGTGATTTGACTTCTGCAGCGTCGACAACCTTTTCTTCCTCTCAGTTTTCCCCCAAAAGGCATATTTTTGTTACACTGATCAAATTCCATCCTAACTGAGTGCCATGCATGACTCCAAACTTCCACTTCTATAGGGGCATCTCCCAGCTTAGGGATAGCCTCCTCCAGGGGAGCTGCTGGTGTCTGAAAGGTCGCCTACACATTTACTAGGTACATTTCCTGCTCCAGCTTCAAAAATGCCCTTGGGGAAGGGGGAAAAAATCTACCTCCTTGCATGTGCTGCCAATAATTTATAGTAGAGAAATGTAATTGAGGCAGAGTTTCTATAAACAATGTATTTCAAAAGCGACTCCAGTCATAAACCAAAAGAAGCACTTAATGTCTTTCTGCAAACTTAAACGGATGAAAAAAAATAACTAAGCGACCTCTTCAAGCATTATGTATTAACTGTAGATAACCCTTTGTTCCCTATTTGACTACATTTAATGGTGACACAAATGCTAACAATTACGAAACACCACATGTCGCCTTCATACATGAAGGCTGCCAATAGTGAATGCAATTTAGATGCTTCACATTTCAGTCAAGAAGTGCAGCTGTTTATGTTACCTATATACTGTTGTCAGCAACTGTTACATCTTTAGGGAAAGGATAAGAGCTAAAAGTAATAGTGGTCATAAGAACTGTGTTTATTGAAAAACAACAGCCAGCTAACAGAACAGGCCACAGCTAGGCCTGAGCATCTCCTTTCTAGAATGCCTCTGGGAGTTGTCCTTAAAGCAATGGTACAATATATCACAGTGAAAAAGATCAAAAAGGTAAAAGGAAAGGCCATGTTTTAGGATTATCCTTTCCAATCCATTTTAGGATTCTCCCATTCAATCCATTTTAGAACATAAGAACATAAGAGAAGCCAATGCTGGATCAGGCCAATGGCCCATCCGCTCCAACACTCTGTCACACAGTGGCCAAAAATACCAGGTGCCATCAGGAGGTGCAGCAGTGGGGCCAGGACACTAGAAGCTCTCCCACTGTTACCCCGCCCCAGCACCAAGAATACAGAGCATCACTTGCCCCAGACTGAGAGTTCCTATCTTTACCTTTTGGATTTGATTTCAGAGCTTCTATAGTTTGACCAGAGTCAGAGTCACACTAGCTCTACTATTGCCTCTGTCTCTGCTGTGGCGTTCACCTTGAGCTATTTATGCTATTTCCTCCTCTCAAGGCAATTCCCCCCCACACAGATAGAATGAAGAGACGGATACATAACATGAATTTAACAAAGGCCACTTTATTAACTGTTTATAAACTTGTAACCCCAGTGAGGGATGCCTAAAAGTGTAGGAAGAGGAAGACCAGTATCAACACGGGACCACCTCCCTGGACTCTACTGGACAAGACACCTTGCCCCAAATCTTGAGGCTTTGAATCAGCGGCCTATAGTCAGCCCTCTTTTTTGCTTTTCAAAATATAGTAACCCTACCCTAGCTGATAATGCATCCTAAAACTGAAGTTTCCCACTCTTAACACCACTGCTCCCTCTAAGCTCTGGAGTCTTGTGAGCAAATATTCTACTTTGTGAGCTACTGGTATAAAAGTTGTGAGCGAGTAATCTGGCTGCTGCATAAATTAGTTTGCTCTGGAGCCATCCCTCCTGAGCTGAGACAAAAAGGTGTGAGCCGGAGGCTAAAAAACAGTGAGCTAGCTCACAACAACTCAGCTTAGAGGGAACACTGAACACCAGTTATTTTCTTGAACTGATACAGTCATATTGTTATTTGCAATTTTTAAACTAGCTATGTTATGTGATATGCAGCCAGTGGCAATGAGAGCGGCTGCTTATGGGATGCCCCAATGTTGGCCAAGTCCTGGATGCCTCAATGTTGAGTGCAGGACATAAGAACATAAGAGAAGCCAATGTTGGATCAGGCCAATAGCCCACCCAGTCCAACACTCGGTCACACAGTGGCCAGAAATACCAGGTGCCATCGGGAGGTCCAGCAGTAGGGCCAGGACACTAGAGGCCCTCCCACTGTTGACCCCCCCCCCAAGCAACAAGAATACAGAGCATCACTTGCCCCAGAGTCCCTATCTATACCGAGTACTGATCCCTGTGGTACCCCACTGCTTACCACCCTCCACTGAGAAAATTTCCCATTTATACTCACTCTCTGTTTCCTATTAACCAGCCAGTTTTTGTTCCACAAAAGGACTTGCCCTTTTATCTCATGATTTTTTTGACCAGTTAAACATGGACAAGAACATGAGATAATGAGGGGATCACCTTTTGAGATTTGCATAAATGAAGCCTTTCAATCTGACACCTAAGATTGCCACAAACAAGGGTGTTAAAAAGGGTGTATTTTAGCCCCCTTTCTATTCAACATCTTTCTTAATGATCTTGCAGCCCAGCTCTCTGATTCTGATTGTCACAGTCCCAAACTGGGGAAAACACATGTTCCTGTACTACTCTATGCCCATGACACAGTGTTGTTATCCCACTCTAAAGATGGTCTGAGTCATTTGTTGTCTTGCTGTATTGCTTTCTTTACCAACTACAAGCTTCAGTTTAACTATGATAAGTCCAAAATCCTGGTGTTCTCCAAAAAGTGGAGATTATACCAATGGTCCATCAATGGTAAAGTGATAGAGCAAGTTAAAGACTACAAATATCTAGGCATTTATTTTCAATATAATGCAGTGTGGTCTACCCATCGCAAATATGCGGTGAAGCTCGCTAGTATTAGTGAATCGGCCATAGTACATTTCTTTTATCACAGGGGCAACCAACTTGTGCCAGCTGCAACCAAAATTTTTAGGTCCAAAGTCAGCTCCCAGTTATTGTACGGCATCCCAATCTGGATCAGAGCTTTTGACCATGCCATTGAACGAGTCCAATCCAAATTTCTGCGTAAAATCATGGCCCTACCAAATTGTGTACCGAATGCGGTCATATATTTGGAAACTGGCTCATCCCTGATGGAAACTTGTGCGTGGCTTACAACCTTTAAATACTGGCTCCGCCTTCATTATAACTTTGAACAT
>NW_015170287.1:0-1942 GCF_001447785.1 Gekko japonicus | reverse complement strand
CCATTACTTTGTTTGTTAACCATGGAGGCTTTTTTCTATACGTATTTGTGCCTTTCCTAACCTGCGGTATATATTTTTTCTGAGCTTCTAGGATTGTAGTTTTAAATAGTTTCCAAGCTTCCCCAGTGGTTTTTACCCTTTCTGCTTTTCTTTTCAGTTTCTTCCTTTCCATTACTTTGTTTGTTAACCATGGAGGCTTTTTTCTATACGTATTTGTGCCTTTCCTAACCTGCGGTATATATTTTTTCTGAGCTTCTAGGATTGTAGTTTTAAATAGTTTCCAAGCTTCCCCAGTGGTTTTTACCCTTTCTGCTTTTCTTTTCAGTTTCTTCCTCACATGTCCCCTCATATCAGGACATAGCAGCAGAGGCACAAAAGAATAATACACATAAAAGACAAGCATACAACAGTACATTCACTGTTGTGATTGTTTCAGCTGTTTTTTACTCTGTGAAATGGCAAAATCCGCTTGCAAACAATGGGCTTTTTTGCATTCTCATTTCTTTGCTTGTGTGTTCCTGTTGCTTCAGGGTTGTTGTTTTTTCTGTTCTTCATTTGTTTTGTTCCCTCCAGTGGTCAATTCAATATTACATTGCTATATGTCTAGTATAAATAACAGCAGTTTAAATCTGCAGGGAGATATGCTGGACGTGAAGTGATGTAAATATTGAATTGACCACAAGAGGGAGGAAAACAAGTGCAGAACAGACCCCTCCCCTAGCAACAAGTGACGAAAATGAGAATATAGAAAAGCCCAATCACTAAAGTGCATTGAAAGTGGATTGGAAGGGCCTTATTTAGCATGTGAAAGTGCTTTAACGTCATGCATGTGAAAGTGCTTTAACGTTTCATAATGTCATACCAGATGTTGACCTCTGTCCCCTGCAGATACCAGGTGCTTTTTGTCCCTGTTTCATTCCATTACAGCCACCCTCAGGAAGTCTTCCTTTTACCATTTCTTCAAAATTCTCCCCACAGACAATAACATTTTTGCATGCTTACAGAAGTAAATGAAAATTACCTCTCCACCAGTTTGGTGGAGAGCCAGTTTGGTGTAGTGGTTAAGTGTGCGGACTCTAATCTGGGAGAACTGGGTTTAATTCCCCACTCCTCCACTTTCACCTGATGTGACCTTGGGTCAGTCGCAAGCGCTGGCACAGCTGTCCTTGAAAAAGAACAGTTTGTGTCAGAGTTCTCTCAGCCCCACCCACCTAACAGGGTGCCTGTTTTGGGGAGGGGAAGGGAAAGGGGTTTGTAAACCACTCTGAGACTCCAAGGGAAGGGAAGGGTATAAATCCAATCTTTTCTTCTTCTTCTTCACTTATTAACAAAAATGAGTGTGAAAATTAAGATATCATTTATCATTGATTAAGCACCTCAAACAACTAGGTGTTGTGACAACTTACTTGATGCTGTACAATCTTAGTTAACTGTAATAAAAGAAAATGGTGAGACCTCTCAAGTATTATTTGTTTTTTTGGGGGGGAAGAGGCTGATATGACTTCTGTTTTTATATTGCACAGCGTGTTTCTGCAGGGCTCAACTCTATGAGTGACCTTGCCAGTTCTCTCACTGCTGCAAACAATATCTGTACCATTAGAAGCTTGCAGGTTGCCTCTGAAATGCACGTCCCTTCTGTATTTGTCTTTTGATAATTACCATTAATTCAGGCTAGGTGAATAAAGATTTGACAGTTTGACTCTTTTTCTCTTAACAAAAGCTCCTTTTCTAACTCAAGTTTAGTGCATATTTTCTTACTCTTTCAAATCCTATGAAACTATTTGTAATGTCACAATCTGAATACAAACCCAGAAGCTTGAAATGTTTCAAGGTCTTATACCATTTCACAAAGAGATTCATTTCTTTTTTAATTTCTTCAGCTGCTTGGCATTTGACCTTTAACATCTCCATAGATTCAGGCTGAGCTGTCACCCAATGCGTA
>NW_015170286.1:1108503-1176398 GCF_001447785.1 Gekko japonicus | reverse complement strand
TGGAGAAGTTGGCATAACAGATCCCTGGGTAACAGATTCTGGTGCTTCTGGGGAGGGGAAGGTATAGTGGTGGGTCCAGGCAGGAAGTAAAGGGAAGGCAGCAGAGAAATAAGCTCGTTCGGTGCCCTTCCAGCCTGTGCCCCATCCCGAGGGTTGTTGGCAGCGGGGCTAGGTTGGATAACCCTCCTCCAACATTGGTATTGTGCAATGCCAGGTCTATAAATAACAAGGCTATGGTCCTTTGGGACTTTTTGTCAGAACAGCAAGCAGACCTGGCTTGTGTGACCGAGACCAAAGTGTGGGACAGGGAGACTGTGGCTCTTTCCCAGCTTGCCCTCCCCCTGGGTTCTCGGTCCTACACCAATTGCAGACTAGGGGGCGGGGGGAGTGGCTATGTTCATTTGGGAGGCTTACTCCTTCAGGGTGCTCCCATTGCTGGAGAACACGGGCCTTGAGTGTGTCGGCCTGGTATGGGAGGCCACGGAGAGTGTGGCGATTTGGCTGGTGTACTGACCGCCTAATGCATTAGCTGATAGCCTACCGGCCCTGGTGGAGGCCATATCAGGCTGGGCATTGGAACACCCTAGGCTCATTGTCTTGGGTGATTTCAACGTCCATGCTGATGACATGACTTCCACTCAGGCGGCAGACCTGGTGTTGTCCATGGCAACGCTGGGACTCTCCCAACTTGTAACAACCCCCACTCACCGGGCTGGGCACACGTTCGATTTGATCTTGACAGCTGGAGTAACAGTGGACTTCGGCAGTTCCATGGTTGGACCACCATGCTCTGAGGGCCCGCCTGAATGTTTCACCCCGGCCCTGTTTGGGTGGCGAGCGTATTTTAGCTCACCCGCAGAGCCAAATGGACCCTGAGTGGTTTCCAATGGCCTTACGTGATCCAATGCCCCCTGGCGGCTCATTGGATGAGCTTGTAGAGGACTGGCAGAGCCTACTCTCTGCAGCCATAGATGAGATTACTCCCCAGCACCCTCTGTGCCCTCTGTCTAGGCTTGCTCCCTGGTGTACCCAGGAGTTGCGGCTTATGAAGTGAGAGCTCAGACTGTTAGACAGTGGTGCCGTGCTCGCGACGAAGCAACAAGAGCAACTTACACGATGTTTATTGAGATCCTATGAGATGGCAATCAATGCCACAAAGAAGGAACTCTAGGTGACTACGATTGCGTCTGCTAGCTCACACCCAGCATAATTATTTAGAACGATTCGGGTCACTCATTACAGCTCTGCCACAGGGCAGACCAAATGTTAGGGAATTGGATATAGGCTGTGAGGCATTTGCGAGCTATTTTGCGGATAAAGTCTTCGCACTCCGCCGCGACCTCCCTGCCACAATTGATGCAGTGAGTGAACTTGAGGCCCCTTGCACGCCTTTGTTACCAGCTTTGGATTCTTTCAGCCCACTCAGTCTGGAGGAAGTTGACAGATTGCTCGTGACTGTTTTATATGTACTTGGTACTGGTGCCAAGCATTGTAAGTCACCCTGAGTCCGCTTGTGAGGAGGGCGGGATAAAAATACTGCAAATAAATAAATTATTACCATGCAGAGTTCCAGTAACATCTAAATTGGTACCCACTTTTCATGATCTGGGTTGTGCCACCAGAGGCCTACTAGGCCCAGGGAGCCTGGCTAGCAGTAGGGGAGGCTGGGCCTACAAACCCCAGAAGGCCTTGGGAAGTTTTGGCACCGATTTTGACCAATAGGGAAGAAGAGGGCTGGGGAATATAAGAACTGGTACAAGAGGAAAAGCTGTGATTCTTCCAAGGGAACAGGGCCAGAAGGATGGCTGCTGTGGGGAAGAAACCCTCATTCTGAGGGAAAGGTAAGTAGTCTAAGGCCACTTGAGATAGTGAGCTAGGGACAGTATATATTTAGATGTGTTAGGGTATTTGATTTCTTTTCTTTTCACCCACTTACTGTTGTTATTCTGCACCTTGTTTGTTTGACCTCCTATAAAATAACCTATTTTCATTGTTCACTCTGCCTGGTCCTCATGGTCATTTCAGCTAAAAGGGAGGTCTAAAGGCCTGGGAGGGTGCTCTGGGCCTTCTCAGAGGAGCCTGGAACCAGAGTGGTGGCAGTGTTAGGTGACACCCCACCTGAGCTGTGACACCCTTAATTCAAATCAGTCACCCTCAGATCTCTAAAAGCCATAGGATAGGCTTCTCATCCTTCTCATTCCATCCAGGAACTTCCACACATTTCTCTGAAAACTTCATTAATAAGAATGTTATCTTGTTCAGCCTAGTTTAACAAGTTTACTATAATAAGTGCTGTGGTGGAGAAAGGCATAAGTCCTCTACTTGGTTGGGCCATAGATGGCATGCAGGACTGAGATGAAATGGATGGGGAAGTGGTCCTGACTCCCAAGTCCAGAGAAGTCATTGCATATTTTTGATTGCTTTGGTACTTATTGCAGGAGGAAGAAAATGGGAATGAGCTCCTTGAGCAAAGAAGGGATATTCCAGTAGCCTCGCCCGATGCACATGGTATGTTCCATTTTCTTGCTGGAAAAGCCATGATCTACTGGCTGTAAGGTTTAGATGAGAGGCAGAGAGCACAAAGGAGGGGCCGGTTACCTGTCCTTCCTTCCCTCAATGAAAGTTTTAAAAGTTACTTTCCCTTCTTTCTTTAATTTTTATGCATAGGAATGGGGTGAGTTCAATCTTGTTTAGATAGAAACTCCCTAGAGACAGGATTACTATTTATTTATTTATCTTTGTAGGCCATTTTTCATTGTTGTGAGATACTCTCAGTGTTTAGCAGTGGAGTTGTACGCCTGGAAGTTACTGTTCAGTTCTTACCTCATTGATAAAGTTACAGTGTGGCCCTAGTCCCATCCTCGGAACCCAATCTGCAACGTGAGAATAGTAGTATTGATTTATCTGACATTGTTGTTGTAAGGATTACTGAATTAAAAGTATGTGTAGTTCTTTGAACACTAGTGCAATGCAAGTACAAAGCATTTGTACTATGTAATGCTATGCTGTGTTGCCACACACAAGCCCTGCAAGTAGAGTTGGTAATGCTGGGTAGGGAATTCCTGGAAATTTTGAGGGCTGGAGGGAATGGGGGGGGGCATCAGAAGGGTATAATGCCATAGAGTCCACCCACCAAAGCAGCCATTTTCTCAAGTGGAGCTGATATCTGAGAGCTCTAGGCCCTGCCCGGAGGCTGACAACCCTAACTGCAAGTACTGTTATGTGGTGCTTCAATGCCAAATGGTGGGGAATGGTGGTTGCTGGCTATTAGTGCAGCAGAGCTTGAATCACACAATATTTAAGCATGAGCTTTTTCCCACCCACCCTGTATTTTATGTTTTTAGGACTGGCTTAGGTCAAAAGCTTCACCCCTGACTGAACTCTTCCAATTTGTACAGGACCTCTTTTGTTTTGTCAACAAGACTGTGATCCAAGTCAATAAGTGTTTCCATTTTATTTCAATGGGATGATTACACTCTTAAGTGTTTTCTTTTAGGAAAATTGCAAAAAGTGATTTTAAAAGTCTTGCGGGAGATTTCCCCCCGTCTTTCACCTACCATCCTTTGTGACTGTATTTGTTTATTCCTTATTTAATAATATGCTGTTTTCAGCTTTGTTTGCCTTCGTCTACCTAATAGCCCTTTCCACAGAAGAGATTAGGAAAAAATAATGATTTTTACACATCATAGTGTCTGACAAATATTAGCTGGATTCCATTAATGGCTCAAGGACTGAAGCTTTAAACACAAGCACCCTACTAGGCATCTAAAAGCAATGAATTAGAAAATGCAAAAAACAAAATAACATAAAGGATATATTGGTGTACCAGATTTCTTTCTTTATAAAGATAGTTTGTTAGCCATGGTTTTATGAGGGAAAACAGCCATCTTAAGATTGATTTTTACAAAAACATAGAATTTCCAAGATTAAAGAAAGTCAATGGAATGTCCAATCAGAAAACTGTTTACCATTCGTCATTTTCTGATCTCTGAGCTTTCTAATTTGGGGGCCCTTTTCCACATCATTTTGCCCACTAAAGCAGCCTGGACATTTAGTATTTCCCAACATCCTATTATATATTTTGCTTTTTTTTTCTTTCAAGTTTGATATCCTTTCAGAGCTGGAAATTAACTTGAAATCCCACAGTTTGTTACCAACAAGTCTCTATTCGCTGCAGAAAATCATCCTTATTTATTTAGATCATATGCTGCCTCTCCAGGGACCTGCTCGAGGTGGGTCTCCTTTGCTGTCTTCAGGCATCCTTTGTACTTTTCAGTGCTTACAAGTAAATTGTTACCTGAGTTGCTCCAGTTATGTCCCATGCCATAAGTCAAAGTCAGATCAATATATTTGATTGATTAATTTCCCACAGCTTATTTTTCTCAATTTTAAAGAAAAGTCTAGATCCAGAAACCCACTGGTGGAGCACTGTGCACACAACATATGCTCAGTGCTGTCAGCTTGGCTGTGCTAATTACTGCTGGAGGAGGGAGGAAAAGAGGAGACACAGAACTGCTTTTAGAAAGGCAGGATCTTCGGATTGAGAAGGCAGAAAAAAGAATTGAAATCCTAGACATTCAATGCAGATATAATAATCTGCATTTTAGAGGAATCCCAGAGGATTTGGGGAGGCCAAATATCGAAAAAAGTTATCATGACTTATTAGCTGTTGTAAATTTTCTGGGTTGTATGGCCATGGTTGTATGCTAAGACCATGGCCATACAACCCGGAAAATCTACAACAGCTAATGAACTCCAGCCAGGTTTTTATTCTGCTTAAGCAGAGACTTATTGATATAGAACTGCAAGAGCTCAGAGCTCTTGCTTCCGGTAGGTGCTCTTCAGTTAGATGGGCCTATCCACTCTCTGGTGCTCCACCACAATATTTTTTCTCCCTGATATCACCGCAATTGTGCAGAGCTTACATGCTAGCACGGTTCAATGTTCTCCCCTCTGCTATTCTTGAGGGGAGATATAAGAAAATCCCTTATGCAATTAGATATTGCGGATGCAATAAGAGAGAAATAGAAACAGTTGAGCATGTACTTTTACGTTGTAATTTGCTAAACGACATACCAGCGAAATTTCTGGAAGTCCCCCTTAGCAAGGTAGCATGCCAACCAGATGGAAGCAAGCTATACTACCTCCTCACTTCTCGAGATTCGGAGATTATTGAATTGACTGCCAAGTTCTTTTATGGTCTTATAAAATGGAAAAATGTCCCTGATCATTCTAATTGAGTTCAAGGAGTTTGTATAATTTAATTCAAGGTTTTGTGGTTGGGCAAAATTTTATCTTGCTATAATTTAAGCTCATATAAATAGACATACCTTTGTAATTCTTTTAGAAGTTATTTATTTTTCACAAATTTATAGGATTGTTTTACCCTAATGGCAACTGTCTAATATTTTATGCCAATAAAAGGTATTTGTTGTTAATGAACTCCAGCCATGAAAGTCCTCGACAACATATTTTCATGATTTACTTCAGAATTATTTGAAGATAGAGGAAGAGTTTCCTGGCATTGATCAGATTTTTAGAGTGAATTCAAGATTTGCATTCAAGAATAAGCTACCTCGAGATATACTGGTTCAATTCACCTACAAGGAAACAAGAGAAACAATAATAAAGAACATAAGGGAATCACCACTCAAGGTTGTGGGGAAAGAAATACAGAGCTTTCAGGATTTACCAAAAAGTTTGTTAAAGTAAAGGAAAAACTTTGACTTTTTGAGACAGATTTTACAAAGGAAATTAATAAAATATTGTTGGAAAATACCATTTGCAATATAGGTATTCTTACCAAAAGTAAGGAAAATAATCGCAACAGAGGAACAAGCCAAGCAATTGGCCGAATAACTGTAAGCAGAGGACTTACACAGTGGAACAGAAGGAAAATCTCCAAGTAATTCAGAGCAATCTTTTAGTAGCTCAAAGCAAAGTTCACCGACCAAAAACTCTGAAGAAGAAACAAGCATAGAGAAGGATAAATTGGACGTAACAACAACATCAGGGCAAAAATTAAAAATAGTATTGATAAATATCAATGGACTGAATTCCCTTTCAAAATTCATGAAAATCTTCAATCCAGTGAACAAAACATTAAAATATTATGCCTACAAGAAACTCATATAAAGAAGAAATACAAACATATTTTAAACAATAAAAATTTAGGCAAAGCATATCTTGCTTCAGCACAAAATTAAAAAATGGGGAGTAGCTATTTACATAAATAACCCTCAATTAGAAGTATTTGAAGAATTAAGAAACTCAGATGGAAGATACCTAATTTATAAAATGAGACTCCTGGAAGACAAAATATGCACAATAGCAACAATATATGCACAAAATGAGGCCAACATTATTTTTTTTGAGATCCCCCCCCCAAAAAAAAAACTATGCTAAATTTCAAAGATGAGGAAATAATTATTCTTTGAGATATGAACCCAGTATATATATTGATGCCAGATGAATGGGCAGGATGTATCACTGAATGGTGTGTATTGAACATGAACCATTCTGTGGAAGAACAGATATTCCTTAGCTGTTGTAGAAACACCTTTTTTCAAAATATGGAAGGTTTGTTCTTGTCTTTTTAGGTAGTTTTTATACTTTCAACAATTTTATCTACCCTGAAAGATAAAAATTAGTAGTGCCTTTATTTGATATGTCAATGTATAGCTTCATTGACCCATGGTACATGAACAGAGTAACTCATTTGGAAAGAGAAAACCTGGGTTCATATTCCTGCTTAGCTTTGAAACTGGGTGGCTAGCTTTCAAAATGCCTCCATCTCTTCTCCTAGTTTACTTCACAGAGTTGTGAGCATACATGATATGTTTCTTCACTAGATGACTCTGGGATTCGTATACCCAACTGGTTTTCCCTGTAGTCACATCAGCTGCAGGAATGTCATTTTAAATATTAGAAGGTATATGCTTGATCTTGAACTACTGATGGGGGGAGACTCCCTCCTTTCTTCGATGCTGTTTTCAGACACTGAAATGCCCCCCCCCCCGGGTTTATTTTCATAACTCTGGAGCAGCATGTGGAGTATCCTGAGTATGTGCTGCTCCAAAGTTAGGTATTTAAAGAACTTCCCTGGATTTGGTTCTGGTGGGTACTTATGTTGGTCTGAAGCAGCAGAACAAAGTTTGAGTCCAGTGGCACCTTAAAGACCAACAAAATTTGATTCATGGTATAAGCTGTCATAGGCCCCAGTCACACCAGGGGGGAAAGGCACGGCTAAAGTGCAGCTTTTTAGAGCCGCAACAAAAGATAAACGTGTCGGTGGGATGAGACAGATCCCCCGAGCCGCCACGCAGTTGCTCCCTGGCATGATCAGATGCCGGGGGGTGGGGGGAGCCACGGACAGGAGAGGAGGCGAGCCTGTTGCGCATGCATGTGCATGCACAGTTCAACAGGGCCTCGGATGCTGCGGGAAGATGGGCACATCGGCAATCAGACGCCCGCCCGTGCTGTGCGTCAACCAGTAGGTAGTGCTGTTTTGGTGCTACTTTTTGATGTGCAATTTCACCCGGAAGGGACAGATCGGGGACGGGTGCACTCCACTTCCCAGATGTTGCGGTATGATCGCGCCTGCTTGATGCGCCCCCGATCCGTCCCTCTCCCGTGGCAAATCCTCCTGTGTGACTGGGGCCATAGAATAATAGAGTTGGAAGCAATGTTCCCTCTAAGATGTGGAATCCTGTGAGCAAAAATTCTACTTTGTGAGCTGCTGGCATTCAAGTTGTGAGCAAGCAATTTGGCTACTGCATGAATTTGTTTGCTCTGGAGCCATCCTTCCTGAGCCAAGACAAAAACGTGTGAGCCAGAGGCTAAAAAACTGTGAGCTGGCTCACACTAACTCAGCTTAGAGGGAACACTGGTTGGAAGAGACCTCTAGGATCATCCAGGCCAATCCCCTGCACAAGGCAGGAAATTCAAAAATACCTCCCCCCACCCATAGTGACTCCTGTTCATGCCCAGAAGATGACAAAAAACCTCCAGGATCCCCAGCCAAACTGGCCTGAAGAAAAATTGCTTCCTGACCTCAAAGTGGCAATCAGCATTTCCCTGGGTGTGTAAAAAAGGGCCACAAGAACTAAGCACTGATGCAATCCCTCCTGCCCTCCCTCTCATGATCACAGGATCAGCATTACTGTCAGATGTTGTGTTTGTGGGTTTTTTAAAATAATTATTCTAAGCTCTCTTGCATTTCTGTGTTCAAACTAAGTTTCCAGTTTTACCCTAAAGTCCATCACAGTCTGGGGTTCACATACTTGAAGTACTGTCTCTGCTTCTATAGTCCCACCCATCTTATTTTGGAGGTGTTTATCTTTAAGGAGGTCCACCTGGCCTCTATAAGATTTCAGATTGTTTCCCATGGTGGCAGCCATTTTGTGGAATACCCTTCTACTTCCAGAGGAGGCGTGATGAGCTCTCTCTGGTTAAGTTTGGCAAACTTTGCAAGGCAAGAACTTTTCCGTGTGTCTCATCTGAATTTTCTGGTAGTGGCTGCTGTTTTATTAAGGCTAAATGATTCATTTTACATTCTTATAACTATTATTATTATTATTATTATTATTATTATTATTATTATTATTAGCTGTTCATGCAGTTTTGGGAACTGAACAGTTGTTCTTAGATGCAGTTATATCTGATTGTGTTTTAAGTTAACTAGTTGTAAACTGCTTCCAGCAAAAACAAAAGTGGGATATACAAGTGGGATATACAAAGTGATCATTAAATAGAATGAATATATACATAGATACAGACAGACAGACAGACAGACAGACAGACAGACAGACAGATAGATAGATAGATAGATAGATAGATAGATAGATAGATAGATAGATAGATATAGATATGTGGTCACACGAACGAGATAAAGCGAGGGGAAGTGAGGCTATTTCCTCCTGAGGAATTTTACCTACAGTTGCGCGATCATACAGTCCTTGGAAGCTGTGGGCACAGCCTGCCACTGCATGATCAGATGCAACCGCGGGTGAGTCGGGCTTTTTTTTTTTTGCTGTTTGTTTCCTATGCGCTTAAACAAGGAATCGATGAATAGCATCTCTGCACTGAGGGCTCCCTACGGTGTTCGCGATGATGTGCATACTGAGACAGGAAGGAACAACGGCACAGAGTCAGGATGGCCTGATCAGACCATCCTGACGCCATGAGAGCGTGCTGGAGTGATCGGACAGGGGAAAGTCTGTACATGGCCCATCACAACCCGTTTACTACAGGATTTCCCCAATGTCTTTTAACTCTGCTTCTGCGGCGGAGCAGAATGGGTTGCCAATGGCTGTGGGGCGCGTCCCAGATGTCGTTGTCTGATCGTGCCCTTTTAAAGCTACCTGGCATTCGCGCCTATGGTGGGTCTAATTGTACGTATGATCACAGCCTATGTATAGTGTATGCGAGGTCAGATATGAATAAAGCAATATGTTATGAACATCCCAAAAGAAGTGTGCTAACTGGTGGGTGTCTGGTGTTTATATAATGGAGAAGACTTAATAGTGTAATCCTAAACAGAATTAAACAAGTATAACTTTGTTTATGACTCCACACTGAGAGCTGACTCCAAGCTGAGAGCTGACTCCAAGCTGAAAGCGTTGTATACTGGCTGCTACCGTGATACGAATACCAACAACTACTAGCACTTTACTATGATTTTATAATTTGTTTTAATTGCAACTTACGTTTTTAATGTAACTATCTGCTTTTAGGTAAGCCGCCCTGGGCCAGCTCTGGCCGGGAGGGCAGGGTAAAAATCTGAAAAATAAATAAATAAAATAAATGATTGCACTGTTAGAATTTTGGTTATATTATATTCTTCAACCATTATGGGATTATGGATATCTATGCAAAACAACTCTTCTGTTTCTTCTTATTTAAAAAGCAAAGCTTGTTAATAAGGAACAGAGGATTTGTGGGTGAATCACATGTAGAAATGTAGCTGAAAACACTTTTGATGTACTTAAATGTAGTTAAAATAAATCCCATTTCATTTGAAAAAACACATTTCATAACTTTTAAAAGCTACTTTTAAGAGGGGAGTCAAGTTTTTTAATTGCACAGGGATTTATTGAAGCATTATCAGTACAAAAGAAGTTATTTTTCTCATGTATTAGTGACATACTAATTAACCTAGCTAGATCTTCTCTAGATGAGCATATTCTAAAGTATTATTAAATTGTTACAATTGTGGAGGGAAGGGAGTATACATAGCATGATGCTGCGTTTGTTCATGAAGTAGCGACAGGGAGACCATAGCTACGACTTCAGCTCTCCCAAACCACAGAAATGGGAAAACACAATGGTGGTCAGCACTAATGGCAATAAACACTCCTGACGAGGCTGTGTGTACTGTTTTCCCCTACATAATTGGATTTAGTTAAGTCAGCAATGTGAAATGGCATACACCGTCTGTTTCAATTAAGTCATATTTTCTACTTCTAAAGCCACTGCTTGACTCAGGAAAGGCCATTCAAAGTGGGAAGAGGTGTAATTCAGGAAGAACTCGTCATTGTGTTTGATTACCAGAAATTTTTAAGAAAGAAGAAAGGGTTCATATGTGCAAAATGCATTCCTGTTATGAGAGGCTCTGCAAATCTCCCATGGGAGAGTTTAATGGCTGTTACCTGCTATGACCAGATGATATTTGGGTTTTTTTTAATGAAGTATTGTCCAATCTTTTGAACTGTTACAGCTATTTAAATTCTCATAAAAATCCTTTATTTCCATTGCTTGGTTGTTACCTAATCAGCAAGTATATTATGTCTTAATAATTTCTATGGGTTCAGACTAATTTATGATCAAGGTGCAAAGAACTATATGCCTTCCTCTAAGTCAAGCTAAATCAAAAACACACCATTTTAACCTGGTAAACCAATTATAAAATAATGATGATCAGATAAAAAGTTGCAGGTGGTGACTGTTTCCTCACTGCAGCTTAGCCTCAGAAGGGACAGCCCTTTTTGTTATTGTTGTAGCATTGGCAAATGCATAGCTTTTCTTTCCTCTCTGGCATTCTTTCAGTGCCCCATTTAGAATGCATGCTCTGCTAGGAGCAAACTATTAACCTCGTGGAACTCTAGGTCACAGCATGAATGGCAATCAGCTGTGTACTATGCATTGCTAGCACGGAGAGTCAATGGTTTAATTAAACAAGATTTGCATGCTGCATGTAGATCACACACTGTGAAACACCTTGAGGCCAAGGCTGTCAGTATAACATTTCATGGGACTTTGCTTAGCCTTCTGGCTGCCAAAGATGACCATGGGAAAATAAAAGGTGTTGGCTCAGAGGAGAGAATGGTATCAAGCATTAACAGCATGCAGCACAGACAATCCTCTGAAGATATGATTATATGTTTCAAAGGATCCTTAACGTTAAAGTATTCTGCATGGATTAGCATGCCATACTGAAGACTTTTCATTGTTTCTCAACTTCAACTTTTCAGCAGCAATGCTGAATTCCTTCCAGGCAGTAGTCCTAAGACTTCCCTTGTCTGTGGTTTCCCAGAGGCAATTTTAACCTGTTCCAAAATTAAGCTTTGATGTAGGCTAGAAACAGCTAAATAGACCCTATGGACTGTAGTATGGGTCAAATGAGGTAGGTTTGCCAGGCTTTTGTCCTCAACACCCGGGAGATTTTGCAGGTGGGCCACCAAGAGGCAAAGCATCAATCAACACTGCAACATCACTCCCAGATTATTTCTACTATGAAGCTCTAGGAAATTCCCCAAACTCTATGGTAAAACCCAATTTCACTTTCCCTGCCTCATATCCCTCCCACCACTTATTCAAGCAGCAGAGGTGTTTAGCAGACAGCAGTAAGAAACCTTGCTGGAGAACTCTTGATAAGCTGTATTAAAATTGGTTTCCTTGAACAAGTGTGTTAGAACTGGTGGGCCTGAAAACAGCAAGTACCTGGCTCATTTTGTCCTTCTGGTCTCTGTGAATGAATTAAATTATCAGAAAGCAGCACAGTACATTTTACCTGCAGCTTCCCAGTACATACAGTGGTTCCTACAAACACTTGAGTGTAGCCTAAAATACAGAAACGAATGGCAAGCAAGGGGTGGGGGGACCACTGCATATTTATGTGCTCTGAGAAGGATCTTTGGTAGAACTTTCCTTCCATCTCCCAACCTAAGTGTCAATTTAAATGAGGCTGATCCTGCCCAACCAAACGTCGAACTGGCACTGCAGAGAGGGGCTTATATCCAGTGGCAGCAATGAAGGAAACCTGAGCTGAAAAATCAGTTTATAAATAGATTAACAAGGGAGTGGAACAGACTGCTTGTTTAAAAAGATGATATTTTAGACAAACCCAGGCCTTGGTTCCTGCCGGAGCGCACCAGAGCACCGCTCCGCCAGTCAGGAGCCCAGGAGGAGAGCACATAAGCCCTGCCCCCTGCTCCCACCAGCCATCACTTGGGACATAGTGGGGGGGCAAATGTTCCCTCGCCTCACTGAGCCCCGGGGTGGTGGCCTTGTAGGGGCAAATTCCAACTCTCCCGCGAGAGGTCATTCTGGCTCCCCCAGCTCTCCTTCGGGGCTCCTTAAAAAATTATGGCCGCCGCCGCTGTTCTCGGTGGCAGCTGGGATGCTCGCGGGGGGCGGGGTGAAACGTTATCCTGCCTCCCTGAGCCCCGGGGTGGTGGCTTTGGACTCATAGGGGCAAATTCCACCTCTCGCGGGAGAGGTCATTCTGGCTCCCCCAACTCTCCTTAGGGGCTCTTTAAAAACTTATGGCCGCCGCTGCTGTTCTCAGCGGCAGCTGCAACACCCATGGGGGGTGGGGCGAAACATTCTCCTGCCTCCCTGAGCCCCAGGGTGGTGACCTTGGACTTGTAGGGGCAAATTCCACCTCTTGCGTGTGATGTCCGAGCGGCAACGCTCGGGAGGGGCTCTGTAAAAAGTTATAACCGCCGTCGCTGTTCTTGGCATAGCTGTGACAGTCGCACAGGGGTCGGGGTCAGGGCGAAAGATTCCGTTGCCTACCTGAGCCCTGGGGTGGTGGCCATGTAGGGGAAAATTCCACCTCGCATGTGTTGTCCGAGCGGCATTGCCCCTTGGACATCACATGCGAGAGGTCATTCTGGCTCCTCCAGCTCTCAGGAGGGGCTCTTTAAAAAGATATGGCCGCCGCCACTGTTCTAGGTGCAGTAGTGACGCCCGCACGGGGGGAGGGGCGGGGCAAAACGTTCCCTTGCCTCCCTGAGCCTCGGGGTGGTGGCCTTGGACTTGTAGTTGCAAATTCCACCTCTCACGTGTGACATCACACGCAAGACATCACACGCAAGAGGTCATTCTGGCTCCCCCAGCTCTCGATAGGAGCTCTTTAAAAAGTTATTGCCGCCATCGCGGTTCTCGGCGTAGCAGGAGCACATTTTACTCCTTTTGACCCCCTTAGGGATCAAATTTCTAAAAATCCCTTCTTAGTGAGCATCTACATCATGGTAGGAGTGCTCTTCCCAAATTTTGTGTTTCTAGGTCCAGGGGTTTGGCCTGGGCATTGATTTTATGGTGAGGGGACTTTCTTTTATATATATAGATGTGTGAAATATTTGGGCCTGAAAGTTTGAAAATTGGTATCCTTGGCCTGTGCTGTTGAGAATGATTGTGAATGGTATTAGGGCAATGACAAAGAGCAGCAGTGATAGTGAGTCACCTTGGAAAATCCCTTGTTTGATATCAACTGTTCCAATTTCTTCTCTGTTCACTGTCAACCTGGTGTTCCATTTATTCATGGTAGTTTTGATAAATGTTATTATTGCTGATGCCTATCATTTCTAGTGTCTTCAGGATCCATGTATGAGCAAGAGAATCAAATCTCTTCTTGTAATCAATCCAAGCAACATTCAGGTTGATTTTCTGTCTTTTACAATTTTGTAAGATCATTTTATCAATCAGTAATTGATCTGTAGTGCCTCATGATTTTTGGAAAATTCCATTTTGTTCATGTGGTAAAACTGAATTGAGCTGTATTGGGTACAATTCCTTTCAGTAATTTAAAAGTTGTTGGGAGGCAGGTATTACTCCAAATAACATTTTCTCTCTTCCTCTACAAAATTTGTGTATGTTTTCTCTATCTCTCAGATGGCAAAAACTAGGATATGTGTACAAAAAACAAGATACAGCAAAGAGTGCTGCAGATTGCAGTGTTCTCTCTTGCTGGTATTGGATATACTTGCAACCTTGCTTGCAATATATTAAGGTGTTAGTACTTCTCAGTTTAAAAGCATGGCAAATAATACCATTTTATATATTTAATTAAATAATAAATGCTATGTTCTTTGTTGTTAAAGCAGTAAAATAAGTTTAGGATGAGAAAGTAAATATTGTGTACATTTCAATTCCCCCCCCCAGATTTTTTTTCCCCCACAGGAATTTTTATGTCTCTAACACTGCCATCCTAGAAGAATGATACCCTTCTAAGTTCATTAATGTCAATGGGCTTGGAAAACATGGTTGCACTTACCTGTAACTGATGTTCATGGAGTGTCTTCTGTGCTGGCACAAATGGGACTGCCTGAAGGCAGGCCTGCCGTAGGAGAGGATTCCAAGAGCGTCAATATATTGTAAAGAGTTCCTCCTCATGGAGGAGAGCTGTGTAATGTTTTTCCTGCCCATTTGGTCACCTGATGAGGGGAGGGGGAGGCACTATTCCCTCAGTCTATGCGTGCCGCCATAGGCAGTGACATTCAGAGCCCATAGCGGGGAAGGAGGGAGGGATGTGTGCCAGCACAGAAGACACTCGATGAACATCAGTTACAGGTAAGTGCAACCATGTTTTCATCAGTGTGTCTTCTGTGCAGTCCCACATGGGAGATTAGCAAGCTACATATATCATAGGAGGCGGATGTGGGTGACAACATATCTTTATTTGAATAATGAGTGCAAAACTGCTTTTCCCACAGCCGCATCTGCTCGAGAATTAACATTGATTGAATAATGTTTAATAAACATTGAATGCGAAGACCATGTCGCTGCTTTGTAGATTTCTCCAATGTCCACCGATACTTGGAAAGCTGCCGACGATGCCTGAGTCCTTGTGGAATGAGCACAGACAGGAAAGGGGCAAGCTAAACCTGCTGAATTATAGCAAGCTCAAATGGCCATGGTTATCCACCTGGATATGGATTGTGCAGAGATGCCCTGACCCCTCTTTGGTCCCAAGAAGGCAATAAACAGGCCTTACAGGATGCAGTATTGTGGCCTTCTCCCAGACTGATCAGGCATTTGAGGTGTTCATCATTGGATGCCATCTTCGTGCCACATGCCTGGCATTTTTTGAAAAGAGTAATGAGCAGGGTTTGTCTCCACATTTGCTGAATTTCTCCTCTTTTTTCATGAAGGAGAACTCTCTGTTCCAAGAGTCTTCTCACTGCCCTAAGTGTTTTCTTCTTGTGACGAATTCTTGATCTGAGGTAAGTAGACAAGCTCTGGAAATGTCCTTTCCCTATGGCAGCAGAAAAGGGACTGAGGGAATAGTGCCTCTCCCTCCCCTGGTCAGGTGATCAAATGGGCAGGGAAAACATTACACAGCTCTCCTCCACAAGGGGAGGGGGACCAGATACTCTTTAGAATATACTGAAGCTCTTGGAATCCTCTCCCGTGGCCGGCCTGCCTTCAGGCAGTCCCATGTGGGACTGCAAAGAAGACACGCTGATGAACAGAGTAGTTCTGGTTAAGATTGCACTGTAAGCAGGGGTCTTTTGGGGCCGGAGCATGCTGGAGCTAATGATATGCTAATGAGCTCCTGCAGCTCTTTTTCTACGAAAAGAACCCTGACTGTAACATTGGTGTCCAGCAATTCTCCAGGAAGACAAAAGCATCAGAAATATTGAAAAGCCAATTGTTGTTTTATGCTGGGTAGGTAGAAAATTTTAATTTGTGAACTCTTCATCCAGAGTTCCTGTAAAGTGCAGAAGTTCTTAAATCCAGGAACAGTTCTGCTTTGTTTTACTTGCACTTTCTGCACTGCTTTAAGGTATTAGTAGACCGTATGCTTTCCTCTGCCGGCTAGCAGCCAATTTGCAAGAAAGGCAGTTATATAAAAATTGCCATTTACTCTGTAACAAGTGGTATAGTACATTATCACTCGACACTGATGTTGTTAGGAGAATAGCAAATCAATAATCAGTTCTCATTCAGTAACTTCGTAAACCATCAGCTTCCATCATTGTGATGGTTTTTGTCCATCTCTGCACAGCCCCAATTGCCAGGCAAGCAACTGATTATTTTGCAGCAGCCAATGCTGATAGAAAATGAGAAAATCAAATGTATTTTAATTACATTTTTTTCAAAATTAAATCAAATGGTTAAGAGATTGAAAGTTTGCACACTAACAATGCAATGCATTATAACTAAGAGAAATAATCAGAAGCAGTCATTTTCAATTTTTTTAAAAGTTAGAATACAGGATACATTTGATATGAATCTTTGTTGGCAGGCTAAGTTTCATTACCAAAGGATGGTAATGGATGACCTAGATATACTCTAGAGTTATATGTGTCCTCTATTGTGTGCAGAGCTGAGTTGTAAGGGGATGCGTGCTTGCAAGGAATCCCAACATCCTTGTAGGATTTTCCTTTTCTCTCCCAAACTCTTCTGGAGACTTTAGAGAGTTGGGTAGATTGCCACCGGTCAAGGTACCCCAATAATCTTTTCCCCCAAAATCCTCTTAGTGCCTTGAGTCACCCAGAAGGGAGGTGTGTATGTATTGCATTAGTGTATGTGAGCACACTCTTTCATGGATCACTGTCTTGACATGGCAAGAAGGCTTGCTTGATTTGATGAGGCTGCGGGCTATGCTGTGGAGGGCCACCCGGAATGGACAGGCCACAGCAGAGAACTCAGAACAAACATGATCCACTGGAGAAGGAAATGGCAACCCACTCCAGTATCTTTGCCAAGAAAAGCCCATGGACAGTAACAAAAGGCTAAAAAATATGATGCCAGAAGATGAGCCCCTCAGATCGGAAGGTGTCCAATATGCTACTGGGGAAGAGCAGAGGGCAAGTACAAGTAACTCCAGAAAGAGTGAAGTGGCTGGGCTAAAGCCAAAAGGGCGCTCAGCTGTGGATGTGTCTGATGGACAAAGGAAAGTCCAATGCTACAAAGAACAATACTGCATAGGAACCTGGAATGTAAGATCTATGAATCAAGGTAAGTTGGATGTGGTAAAAAAATGAGATGGCAAGACTGAACATTGACATCTCAGGAATCAGTGAACTAAAGTGGATGGTAATGGGCAAATTTAATTCAGAAGACCATTATATCTACTACTATGGCCAAGAATTCCATAGAAAAAATGGTGTGGCTTTTATATTCAACAAGCGAGTGAGAAAGGCAGTAAAGGGATACAATCTCAAAAACAACAGAATGATCTTGGTCCGAATTGAAGGCAAACCATTCAACATCCAAGTCTATGCCCCAATCACTGATGCAGAAGAGGCTGAAGTAAGCTGGTTTTATGAAGACCTACAACACTTCCTAGAACTAACACCAAAAAAAGATGTCCTTATCATCATAGGGGACTAAAATGCTAAAGTAGGAAGTCAAAAGGTAACTGGAATAACGGGCAAAGGCTAACAAAGTTTTGTCAAGAGAACACGCTGGTCATAGCGAACACCCTCTTCCAACAACCTTAAGAGGACACATGGACATCACCAGATGGGCAACACCAAAATCAGATTGATTATATCATTTGCAGTCAAAGATGGAGAAGCTCTATACAGTCAGTAAAAACAAGACTTGGAGCTGACTGTGGCTCACATCATGAGCTACTCATTGCAAAAATCGGGCTTAAACTGAAGAAAGTTGGGAAACCACTAGACCATTCATGTTTGACCTAGATCACATCCATTATGAATATACAGTGGAGGTGAAGAATAGGTTTAAGGGCCTAGATTTGATAGAGTGCCTGAAGAACTATGGACAGAGATTCATGACATTGTACAGGAGGCAGAAATCACAACCATCCCAAAGAAAAAGAAATGCAAGAAAGCAAAGTGGCTGTCTGATGAGGCTTTACAAATAGCAGAGGAAAGAAGGAAAGCAAAAGGCAAAGGTGGAAAGGAAAGATTTACTCAATTGAATGCAAATTTCTAGAGAACAGCAAGGAGAGATAAGGAGGCTTTCCTGAATGAACAATGCAAAGTAATAGAGGAAAACAATAGAATGGGAAGGACTAGAGATCTCTTCAAGAAAATTGGAGAAATCAGGGGAATGTTCCATGCAAAGCTGGCCATGATAAAGGACTGAAATGGTAGGGACCTAACAGAAGCAGAGGAGAATGGGAAAAGATGGCAAGAATACACAGAAGTACTATACAGGAAGGACCTCAACGTCCTTGACAACCATGACAGTGTGATCACTGACCTCAAGCCAGACATCCTGCAGTGCAAAGTCAAATGGGCCTTAGAAAGCATTACTAACAACAAAGCTAGTGGAGGTAATGGCATCCCGAGCTATTCAAAGCCTTAAAAGATGATGCTGTTAAAGTGATGCACTCAATATGCCAGCAAATTTGGAAAACGCAACAGTGGTCACAGGATTGGAAAAGGTCAGTTTACAATCCAATCCCAAAGGGGGCAATGCCAAGAAATGTTCAAACTGTTGCACAATTGCACTTATTTCACACACTAGCAAGGTCATGCTCACGATCCTACAAGCTAGGCTTCAGCAGTACGTGGACTGATAACTGCCAGAAGTACAGGCTGGGTTTCGAAGAGGTAGAGGAACTAGAGATCAAATTGCCAACATTTGCTGGATTATGGAGAAAGCAAGGGAGTACCAGAAAAACATCTACTTCTGCTTCATTGACTATGCTAAAGCCTTTGAGTGTGTGGATCACAACAAACTTTGGCAAGTCCTTAAAAAGATGGGAGTACCAGACCACCTCACATGTCTCCTGAAAAACCTGTATAAGCAGGCCCGTAGCTACATTGAGATCCCTGGGGGGCTCAGCTCCCTGACTTACTCCTAAAGTTCCCCGACTTCCCATCCAGTTCAGGCCCCCCAACTTCCCATTTTTTATTTTATTTTTCCATGTGCTTCCCTGCTTTCCTCTCCTGCCGCTGCCCTCCCTCATTCTCCGGCCTCACAAATTGTCTCACCGAGTTCCCTCAGCCTTGAAAGTGTCTCTCTGTTAACTGAGGTGGGCTTTCCTCTCCTCTCCTTCCCATGCTGCTACCTGCACACTGGTCTGTGGCGGCTGAGGCCAGCAATGTGAGGCAGAGGTAGAGGAGAAGGAGGAGAAGGTGAGGAAGAGGAAGAACAGCCTGGAGGCTGGCAGCCCAAGCAACACTTGATCGGTGTGACCAGATGGGGACTTGTTTAAGTTTAAGGATTTAAGTTTGCCTGCATGTGAGAGGGAGCACACTTCCCTTCCCAGCCAAGGGCTCTGCATGCAGCTGATTGGCCCCTCTGCCGGTCTATCGCTGCCCGCCAAGGGCTCAGCCGGTCTTGTGGCATGGGAGGAGGCTGAGTGCACTGAGCCTTCCCAGGAAGAAACGAGGGATGGATTGAGCAGCATGGTTGAGGCGGAGGCTCCCCGGGTGTTGGTCCCCAGCGGCAGGGGCATGCTGAGCTCCCACTGTGTGCAAGCCTTCTGAGCCAAGGACTGGGTAAGGCAGCTGTGGCACCCGCCTGGGAGCTCAGGGAAGAAGAAGGCTCGCTCTGCAGCTGGGCTGGGGAGTCCTACTGCAAAGGGACGCGGGTCCCTGTGAGGTAGGTTAGGTTGAGACTGTGTGACCAAGAACACCCAGCAAGCTTCCAGGGCATGTGGGGATTTGAACCTGAATTTGAATGCCCCAGTTTATGGAGTGCCTCCTTAAAAATTTAAATGCCCCTCCAACCAAAAAATCCTGACTACGGGCCTGTGTATAAGCATCAAGAAGCAACAGTTAGAACTGGATATGGAACAATTGATTGGTTTAGCATAGGAAAAGGAGTACAACAAGGATGCATTTTGTCACCCTGCTTATTATATGCAGAGTACATCATGTGAAATGCCAGCCTGGATGAATCACAAGCCAGAATTGAGATTGCTGGGGAAAACGTCAACAACCTCAGATATGCAGAGGATACCATTCTAAATGGCAGAAAGTGAAGAGGACCTCAAGAGCCTCTTGCTAGACATGAAAGAGGAGAGTGCAAAAGTTGGCTTGAAATCATGGCATCCAGCCCCATAACTCCTTGGCAAATAGAAGGGGAAGTCATGAAAGCAGTGACAGAATTCACATTCCTGGGATCCAAGATCACTGCAGGCAGTGACTGCAGCCATGAAATTAAAAGACGCCTGCTCCTTGGGAGGAAAGCTATGGCAAACCTAGGCAGCATAGTAAAAAGTAGAGACATTACCTTGCCAACAAAAGTCCGCATGGTCAAAGCAATGGTATTCCCGGTAGTAATGTATGGCTGTGAGAGCTGGACCATAAGGAAGGCCGAGCGCTGAAGAATAGATGCTTTTGAATTATGATGCCGGAGAAGACTCTTGAGAGTTCCTTGGACTCCAAGGAGATCAAATCAGTCAATCCTAAAAGAAATCAACCCTAACTTTTCTCTGGAAGGCCAGATACTGAAGCTGAAGCTCAAATACTTTGGCCACCAAATGAGAAGGGAGCACTCACTGGAGAAGACCCTGATGCTGGGAAAGACTGAAGGTAAAAGAAGGGGACAGCAAAGGATGAGATGGTTAGACAGTGTCATCGATGCAACTAACATGAAATTAAGCAAACTCCAGAGGACGATGGAAGACAGGAGGGCCTGATGTGATGTGTCCATGGGGTCGCGAAGACTCGGACTCGACTGTGAGACTGAACAACAACAACATGTGAGCATAACTGAACACCTGGGTAAGTGGACAAGAGTTTCAGTCCAGTCAAACCATTTCATAAGAAAAGGCTTTTTATCAGTGAGTATATGTCCTACACAAAAGGACCTACAAAGATGGTGGCTTACATTGTTCTCCCCTATTGCATTTTATCTTCAGAACAATCCTGTGTGGTGGTCCAAAATCACCTAAAGCAGGTTTCCATGTCAGTGTGGGGGTTTGAACCTGGGTCTCCCACATCCTAGTCCAAAACTGCAGACTGGAAGTTCTGGAGTTTGGCAGTTCGAGACCCGAGTGCTGCAGGATGGAGTGAGCTCCCGTCTCTGGCCCCAGCTCCTGCCAATCTAGCAGTTCGAAAGCAATAAATTGCAAGTAGATGAATAGGTACTGCTTCAGTGGGAAGGTGTGCCTCAGCATTTAGTCATGCTCGCCACATGACCACAGAACTGTCTTCAGACAGCACTGGCTCTTCGCTTGGAAATGATGGGCACCACCCCCTAGAGTTGGATTTGACTAGCTTTCAAGCAAGGGAAACCTTTACCTTTACCTTAGAACACAACTGGCTTGGGGGGATTTATTTGACTACTACATGAGCAGAGACTTGGGGTTCAGATTCTGGATGTGGATTTACTGGAGGACAACCTGTATGATGACTTCAGGGGGAATTTCACCTGGCTCCCCCTCCTCACTGTAATGCCCCCCAATGGCATTTCTGTCCCTGAACTGCAGCATCAATTTTTCCATGGATGATGGGGCTGTTACAGAAAAGGAATGGTCTTTTTCATGAGCTCCTTACAGTCAAGGTTTGCTGGAAGCAGTCCCAAATAAAGAATGAAAGAAGGGGATAAAACAATACCAAAGTAATTGAATTTAAAACAAAAGGTTAAATACAACAAATCTGAGGGCCCAATGGTATCAATAATAAACATGAAACATAAATATCATCAAATATAACAAATATACACGTATTTATTGCAATTCAGATAAAAACAAATATGGGTCCAAATAGTAGCCCCAAATCAGGATAAAATCACACAATTGTATCAAAAACCTTATGTGACCAAGACCATACGTATTTTGGCCAATTGGCCTTCTTCAGTGGTCAAACATATTTATTACACATTGGTTCCAGATAATACAATAAATACTAAAATTAGAACCAACTGAAAATTGTTCAGGAGGAGAAAGAAAAAAAGTTTTTAATATTTATTAAGTGCACATTTATGAATATAATGAAAAAATGTGTTGAAGAGATATCTTGAGTTTCTTATATCCGTGACTCAAGGCAGAGATATGAAACAGAGGTCTCATTTTAAATACCGTCTGCCCTGGGCATCTATACATATCTTGAATGATACTTTAATTGTTTGTCTGTAAAAGTATTCAAGAATATCCTGATGAAAACAATAAATAAAAAAAAACATTTTTGCAATATAGAGAGATTAATAAAATCAATATAAATCAGAGAAAATTGGAAAGAAATTTACCTTTCACTTCTGGTCCAAGGAGAATGTATTTTCAATGTATTTTGGAGCCAATAGCAAATAGGAGTGTATAGTGCAAAGTATCCTGCCCCTTATATATCAGGCTGATGATATAATCACAATGGGGAGGAAAATCCACCATAAGGATTGCAGAAAAATTGCATAATAGAAGTGTTAACGAGAGATTCTGCAGTCTAGTCTCAATGGTCTTTGTTTATCAGTCATACCTACTTAATTTAAAGTTTGCACTCATAATAATCTTGTATTGTATTCATGAAACACAGCTTCTCATAGAAGTATAGAAGAGAGATTGTGCTCTTGTGGGGCAAGAAAATGGCTTTGCCACAATCTGCTAGATGCTTTGGTTTAGGGTCTTCACAAATCAGAGGCAATGCATTGCAGCTCCCCAGTGGTTAATGAAGAAACGGAAGGTTTTGGAGGAAGTTGATTTTTCATCCTGTGCAACTGTGCACATTTCCTATTGAACAATAGGCTGCACATGCTAAAGATTTTCAACTGGTGACAGTCATGCTGGTTCTTTATTCTTTTCAAACACTGCTGCCCATTATTAGTTCCCTTCAGTGGGTCACTCAGTGTGTTCCTCAAGTAATTTTGGATGAAAAATTGTCCACAAATTATTTAATTCACAAGTAGCAAGTAGAAGACCCCCTAAACATTCATGAAGAAAATGTTTTTTTAGACATAAGCTTCTCAAACTCCCAAGGGAAACCGATTTTCCAACTTTCCTGTACAATTTAATCTGAAATATCCATTTCTCTTTCCCCCCCTTTAATTGAGAAAATGGCATCCCCCCCACATAAAAAAAGAAAAAGCCAATTTTGAACATAACATGAAAAGAACAAATCAGAAACCTTTGCATTTTAAGCCCATATAATAACTTATCCAAAACATAGCAATGGATG
The DNA here is from genome assembly GCF_001447785.1 of Gekko japonicus. Classification (NCBI taxonomy): domain Eukaryota; kingdom Metazoa; phylum Chordata; class Lepidosauria; order Squamata; family Gekkonidae; genus Gekko; species Gekko japonicus. The sequence goes on along the minus strand of NW_015170286.1, from coordinate 1,153,134 downwards.
TAAAATCATCTCCACCCAAGGCTAATGTTAGAGAGTGATATTGGCCTGGGCACTGCTTCTAACTCCTCAATACTTTGGGTTCCTTATGCCAGGTGTGATGGACCACTGTCTGAAGGGGGAATTCCAATTTACAATGCCAGTTACTTGGGGGGGGGATAGCAGTAATGTTATCTTTCACAGGCATGTTCATGCAATTTGGCGCATATATAAGTGGATGTGTGGGACAAGTGTGTAAATACTAGTGAGCGTATACACACACACGGTTTTATTTATATTCTTGAATACATTGTAATAATACTTTAATATAATACTAGATCACAGAAAAAAATCCTAATCCAAGACAATACCTAATAACCTTGTTACTTGATTACAGCCACTAAATAAAATATGAATACATCTTAAAAATGAATTCAGTTTATATAATACAAATATACCATCATGGTATAGTCTTTATTACTCTAAATTGGAACTCCCATTTGGTAGAAAGTGATATGAAGTCCTCCGTTCTTGGTGAAATAGGCTTGCCAGGTCAAGTACATTCTGTAAAACCTGCTTGCTGCACCACTTTTTCCTAACGAGTGAAATTGACTAGCAATTAATTTTGTTTAAGTTTTCAAGCGCTAACAACTTCCTGACACATGAAGGTGAAAGCTTTTCTATTGTTAATCTATATTTTCATGAGTGATTTTTATCAGTGGCATAAGGTAACCTCCTGTAAATTCTGCCTCTGTAGTGCTTTCATCATGAAAAGAGCTCTGAACTTTGTAGCTGGTCCACATCTGTGATAGAAGGCTTGGAGCTGGATGCCTCTGTGTGACTCCCTCCCTACTGCAAGTTCAAAGACTGTTGATCGCCCTGCATCCTATTTATTGTGGTTACAAACAGTGTATCCCCAATATTATTAGTAGGGCTTATTTGAAATCAGATTAAGTCTTCCATTTACTTTGTCATCTTCTGAAAGAAACTGGAAAGTAACCCACAGGTTATTTTCTGTAATAGTGCTACATTTAAGCAACAAATGGGGAGAGGTTTTTTTTTAATTCTTTGTTTTAGTCTAGAAAGTTCATTGTTGGTCCCTCATACTGTATGGAAAATATACGTCTGATAATAACGTGGTTCAACAGCCCTCGGCCCTGCAGCCGTTGGGCGGGGGGGGGGCGCGGATTTGCCGCCCAGTTGGAAGAGGCAGGCAAGGTTTGGGCACCAACGCACCCATACGGGCATTTCTAGAAGGAGGGGTCAAAAGGGATACAAACGCTGGCCCCTCCTTACCTCGTCAGCAGTCCCACTTGGTCGTCGGCCCACCCTCCCGCCCTGTTTTTAGTGCAGGCTTCGGCTGGTCGCCCAGTTGGGGGCCAGGTAGGAATTTTTCGCCCTTTCCCGATTGGCAGCTGGAGGGGGTGTTTTTGCCTACCTTGCACTTCAGCAGTGGTGAAGGTGTTTGCTAGGGTGGGCTGGGTAGGTAGGTAGGTTACTTTTCAGGCAGGGTTCTAGGCGGTATATAGGTTGCGGTACGGTGAGCACCAATCGACACCCATTTATTTGGGTTGAAGGGGTCCTGTGAGTACAGCCTTTGTGCCTTGCGGCATGGGACGGGGAAAACAGACTGCCTTTGGGACCACCCCGCTTGGGTCCTCCCTTTGAGCCTAGCGGCTCAGAGGTTGGGCTACAGGGTTGTCCTGCAATGGCTAGCCGGCTGGGGGGGGGAGCCACTGATGATGGCTGCTGCCTGGGGCAGGGTGGCTCACCCTATTGAGAGTTAAGGAAGGGGTCTTTGACCCCTGGACTTGACCATACCACTGAACTGTTTTGCCCTTGCCGTTGGTTCCAGTTGAAGTTGTAAGTTAATAAAGTGGCCCAATGTTTAAATCCATCACCTGTGTCTGCCTCGTTATTCCGGCTTGAAGCAGAAGTAGATGTTTTTCTGGTACTCTCTTGCTTTCTCCATAATCCAGCGAATGTTGGCAATTTGATCTCTAGTTCCTCTACCTCTTCAAAACTTCGAAGGGCAGGGTAAAAATGCCAAAATAAATAAATAAAATAAATTTTGTGGATAAAATCTTGTCTCTCCAGCAGGACTTGCCAGCCACCTTTTATACAGTATGTGAACTGGAGGCTCCTTGGCTGTCTTCAGGTCTGATATTAGACCAGTTCAGTTGACTCTCTCAGGATGAGGTTGACAGGATCCTAGCTGCTGTAAAGCCCACCACTTGTCCCCTAGACCTTTGTCCCTTGTGGCTGGTCAAGGCCAGTGCTGAATGAATATGGGTCCCCTTGGGAAATATTATCAACTTATCCCTGAATCTGAACTTTCCAGGCAGCAGTGATGAGACTGTTCTTGAAGAAGTCAACCCTGGATCCTATTAATCCAGCCAACTACCGCCCAGTGTCGAACCTCCTGTTTCTGGAGGTTGAGAGAGCAGTAGCAGAGTAGTTCCAGGTTTTCCTAGATGATGTCTCTATCCTGGATCCATTCCCTGGCTGTGGCATGGAGAAGAGTTGGTCACTCTCACAGATGACCTCCAGAGACATCTTGACCAAGGTGGGTCAGTGTTGCTGTTGTTACTTGACCTAACAGCAGTGTTTGACATGGTTGATTACAATATTTTGACCCACCACCTTGCTGATGTGGGGATATGAGGGGCTGCCTTACAAAGGCTTACCTCTTTTCTGCAAGGTCAGGGATAAAGCGGTGCTTGGAGAGACAATTTCAATGCATTACCTTCTGGTTTGCAGCCTCCCCCAAGGGGTGATCCTCTCCCCTATGTTATTTAACATCTATATGCACCCTCTTGTCCAGCTAGTTGTGAGGTTTGGGCTGCGATATCATCAGTACGCTGATGACACCCAGCTATATCTGTTGATGGATGGCCACCCAGATACCACCCCAGAGGTTCTGGCCACAACACTGGGAGCTGTGGCTGACTGGTTGAGGCAGAGTTGACTGAAATTTAATCCATCTAAGATAGCGTTCCTGTGCCTAAGCCACAGGGGGAAGGAAGTAGGGATCAGCACCCCACCCTTGACAGGGTGCTTTTAGTGCTAGCATTGATGGTGAGTAGTCTGGGTGTGACTCTGGATGCTTCACTTTTAATGGAGGCCCAGGTCACAACTGTTGCCAGATCAGCCTTTTACCACCTTCATCCAGTCAGGCAATTAGCCCCCTGTCTTCCCCCCATAACTTAGCTACAGTGACCCAGGCGTTGGTCTCCTCCAGGCTGGATTACTGTAACTCACTCTATGCAGGGCTAGCCTAGAAACTGATCCTGAAACTCCAGCTGGTCCAAAATGCAGCTAAGCATGTCCTTATGGGGACTTCAGTACAAGCACATATACAGCCTGTGCTCCACCAGCTGCAGTGGCTCCCAGTGGAGTATCGGATCAAACTCAAGGTCTTGGTGTTGACTTTTAAAGCCCTGTGCGGTCTGAGACCATCGTATCTACAGGACCATCTCTCCTGCTACAGCCCTCAGAGAACTTCAGATCAACATCTGCTGGTGATACCTGGCCCAACAGATGTCCATTTAGCCTCGACCAGAGCAAGAGCCTTTTCAGCTCTGGCACAGTAGAATAGTCTCCCAATTGAGATCAGGGCCCTGCAGGATTTACAACCATTCTGCAGTGCCTGTAAAACAGAGCTGTCCTGCCAGGCCTTTGGTTGAGGTGGTGGAGATCATATTAGATCCCCCACACACACTCTACCCACCTGCCTGTTTATCTACTCTACTCACTACTTGAGTTATAGATTTTTTTATGTATCAACTGGTGGGAATTTGGCCACTTGCTAACAACTATTGAGCACACATACAACAAAAAAAAAGTCTCCGAGAGTACTTTAACTATATTGTTGCCATCTTGTGACTTCGTACAGAACTGAATTTTAACATTATACTATTATGTTTTACTCTTTTAAGCTGTATATTATATGTTGTGAGTTGCCCTGAGCCTATTTGTTGGGTGGGGGGAATAGAAATCAAATCAAATCAAATCAAAAATAAAATAATAAATAAGTGCACACTTTTCTAACTTCTGCCCCTTGCAGTTGTTTTATGTTACTTATCACAGAATGGTGGTCTAGCAGGAATATAGGAAAGACTGGGAAGGCATTTCCTGTCTCTGAGCATCTACAGAGAGACATTCTGAAGTGTTACAGAACCTCCTTTCCTGCCCTTCCTCTCTTTGAATTTCTCTTTGTTTCTAATAATTTTCACTTTGAGCAAACTCCAAATATATAGAAAAAGGAAAGGAAAAGGATAGTTGGATTTCAGGGAGAACCTGGGTTAAAAAAAAAAAGAATTAAGAGAATTTATCTTAACAATGCTAGTCATGATTAAGACTGCAATCCTGTGAAGCTTTAACTGGGAGTGAAACTTCTTTTTGAGTAACCATGCATAGAACTGAGATGCATGTCCTGTTAGAACAGAAGTAATCGAAGCAACCATGGCTAATTGTTGATCTGACCGATAATTCGGTGCCTGTGACTTAAAGCTTCTCTCATGTCTAGTTTTTTAAATATTAGATTTTTTAAAAAAAATATTAACGTTATATGCAGTATAGTATTGATGCTCATCAGATTGTAGTTCTAAACTGAATAACTTCAGGTAGGTAGATTTTCCTGAATAGACATCAGTTCCTCATTATACCACTACTACAAGGGTTTGACAGTTTTGATTATCCAGGGTTTGTTTGGGGGTTTTTTGGAAGAAAAAGGGGTCTGTAAGCACATTCTCGTGCTCTCAGAAGACAACACCATAATCTGCTGTGCTTCCCTGCACTTCAGCATTAAACAGGCATACATATTCCTACCAACGTCTCTGTGTGCCTCATAAGATATTTGCATATGTAACTCCAAGAAGTGAGGGAAAACAAAAATCTGTCACCCTTTTCTACCACAACAATACACATACATTCAATTGGATGTGTCTTATTTCTAGAGTTTGGTGAATCCCAAAGATGACTTTGCTCTACCAGAATTGCAAACAATAGCATTGTTAGGTTGCGCAGGAGAGAAGATTTTGTGGATGTTCAAATGTTACGATTAAAAATGTCCCCCCTGTAGTTTCAGATCTTTTTCACTGCATTTCCAGAGTAATGAGGCTATACGATGCTCTGCATTTTGATGGCTTATGGAGTCTGTTAATGTCTATTTATATGCAAGTATAAATGAAGAAACGATGACCCAAATATGCACCATCTGAAAGCTCTTCAGGTGGCCTCTATAAAATGTCCTGGTTGACACAAAGTATAGTTTTTCCTAGGCAGGTGTTAACATTTTAAAGGCATCACTAAATCAAATTAATCTAATATTAATAGTAGAAGTCAGCATTTAAATAGATGCTTGACTATTTCCATGATGGCTCATTTAGGGCAAGACTGATAAATGGGAAACATTGAATTAGTGTTACCTATACCACAGGCCTACCTATCTGAGCTGCTCTGTTGAAAGAAAACAGTACCTTCTAGGACGTCATCAGATTTACTTGCATTTCTTTTTAAGTATATGCTTTTGTGTTCTTACAGTCAATATCATATTTTAAAACACCACAGCTTATTTGTTATGAAAGCTAATTAAAATGCTAACACAGCCAAATTATGAAAACTGTCACACTAGATAACCAGGCAGAATGTTGCACATCAGATCAAAACATTATTTCATAATACGGTGGGACACAATTTGTGATTTAAATGGCTCTGCTTAAGGATAACCTAGCACTTAAATGTTGGTGTCTACAGCCACAGGTATGTCTGTTGATTAAAATGGTGCTGTGTTACACCAGGTAAAAACAGATGGAAATCCTTACTTAGCCAAGAAATGCAGAGGAAGGTTATCAGTGCATGTTTTCTAACTGGATAAGAAGTCATGCATGCAAACAGATAACTACATTATTGGCTCTGAGTTGGAGGAAGCAATTTGCACCTTTATTTACATAATCTTAGTCAGAAAATCAGTGATAGCATTATTTGGGATAGAGTGAGGTTGGCATGTGGGTTGATCTTGGACACTCCTCCTGAATGCCGATTAGCACTATGATCAGTTATTGTCTGAAATATATTTAAGTGAATATGAGCTTCATATAGACATATAATAATAATAAATGTAATGTTGCATAGCTAGATTTCTGAAATTGCTTTGTGTTAAAGTTCTTCGTAAGAAATACTCCAGGTAGCCTTTTCCATAGTTTCTTAGAATAAGTGTCAATTAAGTATTGTAGGCTCCCAAATAATGATTATATTTTAAAAAATCAAAACATTCTCATTCATATCTTCTGTTCAAAGAAAACATCAGCTTAATCAATGATAAACCCTGGATGAATATTATTTTCTATATTTTCAAAGGTTTGGGGCTATTTTTTAATTAAAGTACTTTTATTACAGTTATTGCTAGTTTACTTCAGTAGACTTGCTCTTCATTTTTGTGTTAATGAACTGCTAAGCACATATCTTATTAAACTTGACTCACTCCATCACTGATGCACCTGGGACTCCCACTGTTATCTGCTTGTGGCACGTTATGATTTGGGTTCATCAAGGCAATATTCTTGGGTTATACGTGCTAATCTAGGGATGCCCAACTGGGGTGTGATGTGGCCTGCAGAGCAATTTTATGTGGTTTCCAGTGATTCTATAAAAAATTCTTCAACAAATGAAAAGTTTAAACAGTACAAGAGAGAGGCCACAAGTTAACATTCTACTGCATAATTGGTCTTTCCTTAAATTTTCTTTGATAGCCATTTCATTTCATTTGTTGTCATATAACCTTGTTATATCAGTTTGAGATTAACTTCAGAGAAGTGATTATGAATTTAAATTGGCAGGAAGATTCAGTTTGTAGGAAACACTTAATCTGAGTTGAGTTTTGAGGACAGCTGCCACAAAACTTCATCTAAAGCAACATTTAAGGCATAGGGCCCTAGCCAGGTAATTGATCCGTAGGAATTTGAAAGTGTGAAGTTTAGGCCTTCTACCCTAAAGATCTCTTTGATATTTCAGTAATTGAGACTGCACTCTGTGCCAGTTGAAGGTTTGAAGCTGGCAAAGAAAACGTTGGGGAGGAGGAAGACCATCCTCCAAGCACTCCAGAGCTTAGAAATGCAAATACCTCTAGCCAGAGTAAAATAAAAGGTTTACCATCTAACTGCTCTAACACCTCTGCTAGATTGTCACACCTAAAAGACTAAGAAGCCTAAGGCTTGATGGCATTTCTCCCTCTTAGGTTAGGAAAAACAGGCTTGACTCCAGAGGGGAATGGACTCCTAAGGGAAGATTATAAAAATCTCAGCAAGGGAGAATGGAATGGACTCCCAAGAGAAGATTATAAAAATCTCAGGACACAAGGGAGAAGTTCTTACTCTCTCTTATGCCTTCTTATCTCTCGGGTTCCTCTGTACTCAAGCCATGAAAGACTATGACTTTTCAAAGTGACTCCATCTTGACTATGTGTTGAGGGACAATGAGGAAATACCTAACCTCTGAAAACCAAGGTAATAAGAGGAATTTTAAATGCTGCAACTTTAAGAAATATGAATTAAACAGTATTTAGGATAAATACAGAGTTCAGGTTTAGAGGATTGTGTGTTTTCACTGTTGCTTTTTATCCTTGCTCAGCCTGATGCTTGTTCAGACCACATTTTAAAAAAATATTATGAAACTTTCTTATATTTTGAATGGTTAAAGCCTGATCTTTGTAAACACACCATGCCTTGTTTGGTCCTACTACCGAAGAGTGATAAAGGAGAGGGGCAGCAATAAAGTGCAAAAGAACGAAAGGACAATAGTAGAAGCAAAGCAGGATAGGTGGCCACTAGGCAGAACCTCAGATGGCAACAGAGTTAAGAGTGCTAAAAGTAGAAATCCTTTTTCTTCTCTTCTAGATTTTTTGGTGGCGGTGGTTACTATCCAAAAAGAAGTCGATCTCCCCTGGAGTTGGGACCTGAGACAACCATAGGACTTTTCTGAGTTCCCAGACCAAGAGGGAATGGGGCTTGTAAGACTGTTGTCTCACAGAGAAGTAAAAAGAATGTTGATAGGATTTGCAAAATTTCTTAGCTCTTTGCTTACATCTGAAAGAAAATTACTGCTGGTGAAAAGTGTTCATTTAACCCCATACACAAGTTTAGTGGTTCAGATTTTATGTTGGATTTTGGTGTACCTCTGGGTGATTATGTGATTCTTTGTCCTCCTCCCTGTTCTTTTACTGCAACTTGTGTCAAGTCCTGCTAATCATCACTTCCACTTTTGACATCCCCTGAACATGGCTTTAACTTCCTAAAGGGATATTTAAATGTTGGAATATACAAGGCATTTTGAAAAGTATGATCGGAAACTGTATCATAGAATGTTTTTCAAATCATCTAATTAGTGATGACTCATAAATACATTATTTCTCACACTTGTAGCCAAACGTGTGATTTACTTTTATCACAATGTACCTTGCCATTCCTTTAACTATGGCTGATGTTTTATTTATGGCATTACAAGATATCACCATTAGCCACACTAAAAAAATAACTGATTTATTTACAGTGAAGAAATTCTAATATGATAAGAAATGTAAATTAACTTAGAAGTTTCATACATGAAGTTCAGAAATGCACTAGTAATTCTCAACTGGAAAGGCTGAGAGCAACCTTTTATTTAGGGCATTTAATTAATTATTCATCTAAGTTCTTTATTTTTGGAGTACTTTGCAAAGATTCTTGGGTTTGAATATTAAAGTGGCTCAGGAACTAATTAAGATAGGGCCCTTAGATTTCATCATAAAGATATACACAGCTGTGAAAGAGCAGAAAGCAGCAGGTATTGATTTAGTTACAGTAGAGCCCCATGTGACCTAAATGAGATTCTCCACTAGTCCTGCTGAAATTGCCATTCTGCTCCATCAGCTTATTAGAAAAGTGCCCTGAGCCTGTAATGGAGATCAGTACACAGAAGCAGCCTTCTGCATATACAGTCATTGGGCTGCAGGCACACATCTTGGTGTATATCCAGTTCCAATCTAAACCCCACTGAACTTTCTGGATGCATCTCTTGATTTGCATAGGAATGCACAACCCTGTGCATGACCATCAGTTGTTCCACCCAGCTTAAGGTTTGCTCCAATCCATACTAGCTGACAAATGTGATAAGGGAAAAAAAACAAACTATGATTCAAGACCTTGTGCATGCCTATAATAGTGCTTTGAATGTTAGAAACTAATTCTTTTAAAAATCAGTTTGAATAGTTCAGGTACAAGAAATCCTAAGAACAGAAGAAATTCTAATAAGCACCCACTAGCAAATTGTAGAATAAACTGGAATATTTCCAAGAGTAAACAAATTTATATCTTCTAGCTGGAAGAACAGGTAACAGTCCTTCAATAATATTTGTGAAATGCTAGCTGTAAATCAGAATGAACTGTAAATCAGAATGAACACACTCTATGAAATGCCTGAGTTGCTATCGGCAGAGGTTGCTGGTACCCATTAGTTATTAGGAAAGTAAATGGATAAAGAATATATGCCATACTTTGTTTTCTATGTAAATAAACTGCAAAGAGAAATTCTAACTTTTCTTTAAAATTGGGCTCCTTTATGCCACCTGAAGCTGGACTTTGGAGAGATGGTGTAGAAATATTATAAATAAATAAATAAATAAATTTTCGATATACTCTACTCACATTCCTATGTGGTTACCTAGATGTGCTTGCATAAACTTGATTGTCTTTGTACTTCAATGATCCAGTTTTGTTTTGGTTGATATTTGAGTTCTTTGCATGCAAAGATGGGAGAAAGTAGAACCAAAGGTATAGCATATAAACCACACCTAACTTTCTGACCAAACATATAAAAAGAACCGGCACAATATTGCAATTAAGAGTGTTGGATATGAATTTGGAGACCAATGTTCAAAAATGCCTTCTCCTCGTGAAATGCACCTGGTGACTCTAGACTTGACCTTTTCTCAGGCTCACCAGGGTTGTTATGAGAATAAAATGGAGGAGAGGAGAAGCAAGTACTCCACCTTTTGCTCCTTGGGAAAATGGTGGAATAAAAATGTAGTAAACAAATCTTTGAATAGGAAAGATGTCAGCACTACACAGAATTACAAACAAAGATACTGACACAAGATGCTCTGTACACAGGAGTTTATTTAGATGCCACAAGTTTTAAATCACTCCCCTTTTACATCCCGAACTGCTGCATCATTTCCTCCAGTTGCATTACCATTGGGTTTACAACATGATTTACAAAATGGCTGGATGATGTGATTTACAATGTCCTGTGAGGATCCTATAAAACACAAATGGCATTCCTTATAATACAATTATTAAAACAATGCAAAAATAATCAGACACACAGAGGATGCTAAAATGAGGGCAACTTTTAAAAAATACTGATTTTCCTGACATGGTTTTCTGAATAATTAAAGTTTTTGTTGCTCTGTTCAATGCCAAACAATAACAGTACAGTTCTCATGAAGGGAATTCTCTGACACTGGGGCCACAGTTGCCACAAGTGTGAAGGTCCAACTCCTCACAGGAGCTCATGCTTGTGCACCAGACCCCTTAAACTGGGCACTCACGATTGTGTTTTAAAATTTTAATTGTATTTATTCTATTGCCAATAGCCTGTTACCTGCCCTGAGCCCATTTGCGGGAAGGGCGGGCTTTAAATATGAATGAATGAATGAATGAATAAATAAATAAATAAATGCTGAAACTGATCATTGTCATATAGATCTCTATTTTCATCACCAGTGCAAGAACTAAACTAAAAATACCTACATGACTCCAGAGCATCCATACAGTTGTGTGCTATCACTTTTGTTGAATGATGAGTGCACAGTATTATGCAGAGCTTTGCTACAGTATTATTCCATGCTAACCATTGTTCTTAAGAATTAATTATACATTTCTTGGCCAGAAAAATCTAGGTTTTCACAAATGAAGTAAGTACTCGCCAAGCTTCTGTCAGCAAACTGATTCTGAATACCCAGTGAATCTCAGTTAAAAGAAACCAGGGAAAGGAGGAATGTATCACACAAAAAAGCACAATGACTAAAATTCTGCTTAAAAAGAAACACTCATGAGTGCAATAGTGATTGTAGAGCCCAGAGGTCATTTCAGGGGGGAACGCAGGGGAAAGCAGTTCCCCCGGGTGAGGTGCAGGGGGGTGGGGCTCATGACGAAGCCCCGCCCCCTGCTTCCGGCTGCCCCGCTTCCAGCCCTCATTCAGCCAGGAGGAGGCAGGAGAAGAGGGAAGGTAAGTTGCTTCCTCCCTGCCTCTCCCCACCCCTGCCTGCCTGGGGCCAGGGAGGGCCTTGGCGGGGCTTCCTCACACTCCCGCCGGCCTTGCAGGTCCACCGCCGGGCCTTATGATGTCAGGGGGTGTGGCATATGCTAATGAGTTACGCTAATGAGTTCCCCTAGCTCTTTTTCTACGAAATGATCCCTGGTAGAGCCCCTTTTCCTACTGAACAGGTATAGCAAATAGCAATACAATTTTTTTGCAGATAAATAATGAACAGATGATGTACAATGAATTCTCCCTTTCTGACTGGGGAAGGGGTATCTAGGGAAAAAATTCCACGAGCACAGTGTAAGGGGTATAGCTTACTGTTCTTATGCATCCCAGGCTTAAGGTTACTACATTCAACTAGAGCAGATTCCCACATAGCAGCCTATTGTATATGCTGTACTCTGTGTATATGTGTGGGTGATGATATCTAAGCATATACACTTGCTGGAGAGGGGTATGTTTTGGGCTGAGATGGATTTTGTTCTAGTGCTCCCAATGTCCTGGCCTTGTGAAATCAAAGCAGCTAACCATCATTCACATTTAACCTTTGTGCATGCTGAGAAGTTTTAATTACAATTTCTGCTTAAGTTTGGGATTTTAAACAGCATTTTACAGATGGCTAACTTAATAAATTAGGTCTTTTTGAATGTCAGAAGGGGGGAGGGGTAGAAGATTGGTGAATGTATTAAATTTAATGCAAATTGGAACATGGAGTACGCCAACCATCTTCTAAGGCCAGCACACCACCTAGTGTGATGTATGCTGAAATTATCGTTAAATGCAGTGACATTTACACTGTTCCTTGTAAGCTCTAACATGGTACAAATAGAGATGAACTTGTTCATTATGGCATACATAACGGAGGATGGCAGACTTGATTATGCTAAAGCAAGTACACAGGGGAGGGATTGTAAACTCATGTATACCAGTGTAACCGATATCAAAAACTTCACCCATTCGCTTAAAATCTACATGTGTAAAGCCCTTTGATTGCTTTATTGAATGCTACACAACCCTCACAGAATTACGCCCATATCCAATATTTGTTGCTTGACTTGCAACCTACAACACTCCACTAAGCCTAATGCTGATAAGTGGCATGGTTTTCTGGGTACATTCTGGAGCAGCGCTGATGAAAACAGTGGCATTCATTCTCTCTCCCTCCACACAGGAATTTTGCTGTTAGCTCATTTGTCTGCAAAAGAAAATGCTTTTTGCCACTTCATTAAACTTGTGACATTATTCTTTTTTATTTATTTCCCCCCCAGTAAAGTAAGGCTGAGGGTTGATTACTTCCAGCCTGTACAAGTCGAATGTTTCTTGGAATGTTTACAATGTTTGACAGCTATGAAATATAAGTACTATGCAATTTGACTGTACATACATACATATTTTCATAAATACATCCGACAGGGACCTCAGAACTAAGTGTGCAATATTATGGGACAAAACCACAACAGGCAGCCTTATGTTGTAGGACCTTGATCTAAACAAAATATAACAGGAGTTTCTATCTTGCTGTTTGTACATAAATCAAACAAATAAATACATTGTATTTTGCCAATGAAATAATTTCAACACATTTGCAAATGATTTGACAAGAAAAGGGTATAATTTACAACACTCAAAACTTTGAACAACCATATATTTATATGCATTGTACTGTAAAAGTCACCCAAGACAAGCCTAGCAAGGATGAACGCATAGTGGTAGGTCCCAAAGGCAACTCCCAAATATCTTCCTCTGGTGGAGACTTTGGTAATTGTCTGTTGTATAAAACTCCCATCTTGTATAACTGCATTTCTTTTGAAAGTGGGAAATTGCATCAGTTTTCCTCACAAAAAACAATAGTCCCATCCTTTTATGTTAGTTATTGTGAAGGCATTCTAAATCCACAGAGCAACAGACATGTCCATTCTATATGGAGGGAAAACATGAAAATAAATTAATGCTATTAGTACAACTGATAAACAGGTTCTTTAACATAGACACTAGCAGTGTTCCCTCTAAGCTGAGTTAGTGTGAGCTAGCTCACAGTTTTTTAGTCTCCAGCGCACACATTTTTGTCTTCCCTCAGGAAGGATGGTTCCCGAAAAAACTAATTTATGCAGTAGCTAAAATGCTTGCTCACAACTTTAATGCCAGTAGCTCACAAAGTAGAATTTTTGCTCACAAGACTCCACAGCTTAGAGGGAGCATTGGACACTAGAGGTTCAAAGACAGTAAATGAGAGGGATTGTGCTGCTGTGTTATTCAAAAAGTAACAAAGACACTGGCCAATCATTAAAAAAACCCCAAACTGTCAAAAAGTCCCAGTTCATATGTTCACTAGAGTCCAGCACTAAGAGGAAGATCAGCTGCTCACCCACAACCATCCCATGTTACTGGGGCTGTATAAGAACTCCTTTCTAGGACTCTGCTGTTGCTTTCAAGGGAGAGCCAGGGCTGAGGAAGACCAGCAGCTCGATCCTGCCCTTCCCTTTACCTCTGGAACTTTTTTGTGAGCAAAAATAACCTACGCTTAGAGCAAGATCTACCAGAGATGTTTGATTATACATTTTAGGCCACTTTTCTCTAAAACAGGTTCCAAATTACAAAAAACCAACAACAACCAAACAAATCTGGGCTGCTCTGGTTCCACCAAACAGATTATCACAGTCCTAGTCTAATGTCCAACAGCTCTTTGTCACCATCCAGGTAAAATACCTGAAGAAAGAGAGGGAAAGTGTTGGCCTACATGGACCTCAGCTGCTGCTAGCCTGTTGCTAGCCTGCTGCAGCAAGCCACCAGGGTTTTCGTCATTTCCCCTGTTGTATCAGAGAGATTTTTAAATAATTTCTTTCTATTGTATTTTCCTGATGGGTGGGATTTAAATAGTAAACCACCTTCACTCCTGCTTGTCAGGAGGTAAGCAGCATAGAATCTTTCTAAAATGAAATAAATACGATTGCCCCATCATGCTTCCAATATTTTTTTCACATTTTTGTATATTTCCCCTTAGTGGTATGATTTCTCTTTGTAGGATTAAGCTTCCCAGAGATGCTCAGCTCATTTTGCCAGCATCCTTCCTCTCTGGACCATGCTGCTAACTAGGGTTGCCATATGCTCACTGGGGACAGGAGATCTCTCACCACCAGCAGGTGCTGTCTGCCAGCACTCCAACAGCGGATGAGAGGGGAAAATGCTGACAGTGATGGTATGATATTATTTCCAGGGAAAACCTGAAAGTGATGCCATGCCTCTCTAGGAATCATGAGAAACTCTACGGTAACATCAGTGGTACAAAACATTCCCAGTGATTCCTAGAGATTCATGAAGTCGGTTCTAGGCTTTTCAGGATGTTACATCATGCTGTCGCTGACAGCCCCCCCCCCCATGTCCCTGCCCCAGCACATCAAGTCTAAAATGTTTTGTACCACTGATTTTATGGCCACACAAAGCTGGATTCTGAATCAAGCGTAGTTTTTTCATAAGGTCCCCCCCCCCGCCGAACACAGCAATGGAAACTGCAATCTAAGGCAAAATATTTGCATGTAGTCTTCCATCATTTGTCCCATGGAAGAAAAAGGCAATTGAAAGGGGAACTGAGTTGAAAAAAACCAGAAATATGCAGGGAGGGGGCAATTAAAATACTTATTCAATTTTTCCAGTAGAAAAAGTAGGCATTTTGGAAAGCACTTGAAAAACGATAAAATATTTTCAGTGATTTTTTAAAGACAAGGTTTTAATCAATGAGAACTAAGACATATATGCAAAGGCAGCATAGGATGCAGCAGTTTGCAACTTTAGCTTTCTCTGCTACTGGGTATACTCACATTCTGTTTGTTGAAAGTCCTTATGAAGACTATACTGTTTGGCATATTTATTACATTTAAAGATGTTTACTCTTTTAAAATGAGTAAATATGCCAAATAGTACCATCTTCTCTGCTATGATATCAATGATGCATTTTATGTTATTAAAGTAGTAAAATAAGTATTTAATATATTTCAATTTCCCCCCAAATCTGAGTTTCCCCCCCTGAAATTAAAAAACAGGGTTTTGTTCCCCCCCCCGGCTTCAAAAGTTCCATAAGTTTTACATCTGTATGAAAGAGCTTTATTCACTTTCACAGTGAATGTTCTGGTGTAAAATGCAGCCTCCACAGATGAGGGTGTGTTTTTTCGGCAAGCTGAAAAATGGTAGTAGACAATGTATCAGGAGTATTCTGGAGAAAGACAGGTAATCCTTCCTCCATCAAAATCTAAGTATCTCCCGCAGCTTCCACAGAAAGCAAGATATGTGAACTGTGAACCCACATCGGTTCAGATATGTGAACTACCGGGGACAACAAGCAAAAAAGAAATTCTTGCACATCTGGATTATGGGGTCAAGATATACAGAAATGCATTTTGGTCTCAAAAATGAGGACAGTCTGGATGTAGCCTTTGTTAGCACTTGGAATATTCTTGTGGTGCAGTGCAACCAGCATGGTCATAGCATGTTAAGACTATGTGCTGGTCTTCAGATAATACTGGAAACTACAAGTCTGTGGGTTCAGTTAAGAAGTCACTGTTTCTGAAGCAAATGTAATTACAGTGTGTTTTAAATAAGCGTAGTCTAAATGTACATGTCTACATAAAAGCCATTTCAAAAAATGTACCAGCTGCATTTGATTTTGTTAGGTGGTTATGTATCTTTGCCCAAAGTATCCAGGCCAAATAATTTTTCAAAAGGGGTGTCAAAGGTGCCTCTAGCAAGGTCTGATCTCCAAAGCAGCTTGGTCTCGGCTTTCACCAGGTGCTGAGACTCTTAATCCACTCAGCAAATACAGCAATTTCAGTGCCACACTAATCCTATCTCTGCTGTCATATAATCTGAGTATGTGGCATCCGAGAAATACAGATGAGCCTCAGAGCTATAGAAACTGGTTACTCCCTCCCTCCCTACTCTGCTTATCCCAGGGCCTCAAAGAAACAGCCCCAAAGGACAAGAAAACTAATCACAGTGAATTAAAGCTCAGATGGAGCAGCCATTAACTCATTTTCCACACTGCATGAGGGTGGGGGGGCAGGGAATTCTGTGCAATAATTTATATAGTATTTCATCAAAAGTACATTTGGTAGTTCCAGTTGGAAGGATCAAAGAAAGTGATTTGCCCCATCAGGATAATATAAAGAGCGGGAAATGGTGATTTGACTTCTTTGCATTGCTCAAAAACTGCATATTATTAGCTGTAAAAAGTAACTATTATGGTAGACATTCATTTTCTCCTTATTTTAAATAAAAGGCATAACCTTGGATAACTGATGATAATTGCACTGAACACATTACAGGATTCATGAGGACTAAACTGGATGAAAAGATCAGGTTATGCCAAGTATTTTCAAAGGGATGTCGTTTCCTCAGGCTTGGTATTGATCATGTTCACAGCCTGATTCGTAAGACTTTCTGCAAAATAACGCAATTGCTTAAGATGGGGTACCCAAATAGGTGATCTAGTTCATGAAAACTTATCACAAGCATTATTACTCAAATGCACGAAACTTGCATCAATATTATAAGGAGAGGAAGGTTTTCTTGGTTGGGACAGTGGTGGATGGGATCAATGCTCCCTCTAAACCACGGGTGTTGAACTCACTGGAAATGTGTTATTTAAAGTTTTAAAAAATATTTAATTGTGTTTGTCTGTGTCCTTTACAAAGCTTATATCTCCGCTATCTGGCATTACCTTTTATGACTCATATGGCCTGGCCTAACAAGGTCTCATTTATGTCAGATCCTGCCCTCATAGCAAATGAGTTCGACACCCCTGCATCTAAGCTGTGGTGTCTTGTGAGCAACAATTCTACTTTGAGAGCTACTAGCATTAAAGCTGCTAGTGAATGATTTGGCTCCTGCATAAATTAGTTTGCTCTGGAGCCATCCTTCCTGAGCTAAGACAAAAATGTGTGATCTAGAAGCTAAAAAACTGTGAGTTAGCTCACACTAACTAAGCTTAGAGGGAACACTGGATGGGACGTTCTAAACATACAGTGGAGTGCCAACACAGGTATGTGATAAGCAGGATAGATCTTCTTATCTTCTTGGGTTTACTGTTGACTATTGCTGTGATCTAGAGACACCCCCCCCCCCGCAAGTTGAAAACACTGTTCTGGCCCAGGGCTACCAATGGTTTCTGTCTAATTCTAGATTGCAGTGGCAGTCATACTTGGGCCCTGATCCTGAAAGCTCAACTCCAACAGAAGCTGAATTAATCCAAAAAACAGAACTAGAGAGTTGTTTTCTCCCTTATCTAATCTTAAATTTGTATTTGTTACATCATATTTAATGACAGTAGACCTCAGAAAATTTGATTTTGCTATTTCTTAAAATGTACCACATTAGGCTGGAAGTGATTAGACTGTTGCTCCTCATATTTTTTTCTGTTTTCCAGATTCAGAGAGAAAATTGAACTTTTCTCCCCCAATCTCCAATTTTTGCCAACCCCTCATAAGTGCAAAGCAAATGTACCAAGAAGCATAAGGGAGTCTAACACAAATGTATTGAATAGTGCAATTTGTATTACTGTAACTGCCTTTTCTAAAGAGGCAGGTTATTTTTGAAAATACATATTTATAACTGTCTAAAATGTTTACCAGTTATTAGCATCATTGTCCTAAATGCATACTAAGAATACCTGCAGGGTCTTAAGAATGAATATTTTAAAGTAGCAGAAAGCTATTACATAGTTCTGTTTCAGACTCCTGGGACAATAATCACATAATTAACATTACCACCAATTGCATAATTTGTTACTGCATTCCTATTCTGCTCACTGTTGTCAGCAAAAGCTAAGGGCAAACTTCCTTGGAATAGGACTTTTTGAAATCTGTATACAAATTCTCCATGAATTTCCCTTGACCTTTCACCACCAAATACCTTTTACCTGCTATAATTATGGCCCAGATTTTGAAACCAAGTACCTTGCATTTGCAGGTTGTACAAGGAGATCCAACCATTGTCCATACAGAGCCACTGAGGTGTGTTATTCCATTGCCATCTAGACACGTTTTTCTGATATCATAAGTAATGTTGTCAGCCAAGCAAGGGTCACTGATGCAACGGGGGCAACACTCTCCTTCTGATATTGCTGTATAGTCACAGTTTAGTGTTGGGCAAGCAAGTGGCCAACAATCTACTTCTCCTTCCTACAAAAACAGAAATAACAGAAAGAAAGCTCCATTGTTAACTATCCAACAGATAGAAAGCTCCTTTGTTAAATCATTGCTAAAAACAGAAAGAAAGCTCCATTGTTAAATCTCCTTCCTATAAAAACAAAAAAGAAAGAAGCTCCATTATTAAATTACTACTCCGCTATGTAGGGGGGAATCAATAGTGGCTACTTTTTGTATCAATGTATACTTTAAGGCCTATATAATTCTTCTAGAACTTGCTTAGGCAACATGCAATCTGCCATTTCATAAGGAGTGGTTAGGATTTACCTGCACAATAATCACCTCTGGACATCTGCAAATAGCAGTTCTTTTGGGTCCCTCTGTCAATATTATTTCATGCGTAGAAAGGCTGTTGTAGTGCTTGTCATAAATTGTTATACATTACACACTGGTATATACAAATACTCAATGTATTAAACTGCTAAGTTGTTGGCATGTGTGATTAACTGCACTTTTTAAAAGCTTAGGAGTGCTGTACAAACAGCTGAAGGACTGTGAAGGGTCAATTCTTCACAGAAACAAAACCAGGGGTCATTTCCTGCAGGAGCGCATAGGAGCAGAGCTCCCGTAGTAAAGAGCCCAGGGGGCGGGCACATGCAACAAGCCCCACCCCCTGCTCCCAGCAGCCCTCAGTCAGAGCAAGAAGCAGCCAGATAACCTACAGAGCCCCCCCAGCCCCCCGGTACAAAACAGTCCAGTGGCACCTTTAAGACCAAGTTTTATTCAGGTACAAGCTCTCCCTCCTCTGCGAGGACAGATCTGCACGTTTCCCCCCCCCCTCAATAGCTAGCAATCCAAAACAGTCCAGTGGAGCCTGAGCGGTGGGTGTTGGCTTCTGACACTCTTCCGGTGATGTCAGGGGTGTGTGGCATATGCAAATAAGTTATGCTAATGAGTTATGCTAATGAGCTCCTGCACCTCTTTTTCTACGAAATGACCCTTGCATAAAACCTTGAGTTACAGGCTGATCCAAGCAATCTGATTGATTAACATCAGTTGAGCAGAGAAAGACTTCTGTACTGGATGCTGAGGAGAACTGAGTCTGATTTCAGCCCTAGCTGAGGAGAGTCAAGTACTGGCAGTTTTGGAATTCAGCCTTGACTGATAGCAGTTGAACACAGACAGGAGAACTGGGGAAAGCTGCGTGGAACAAGTGGGTAGTTAGACAGAGACTCCCATTCAGGCCAAGGAAAGGGGATAGATCTTATATAGAGAGAAGAAATTTTGCTACCCAGTCTAAACAGGGTGATAGATATGAACAGTACAAAGATCCCTAGTCTGGTGTGGTTAGAAACTGCCTTTAGAGACCTTAAGAGTCTGTTAAAAACTCAAGAGGAGTACTGGTATTTCAAGAGAAGGGGTTTGAGTACTAGAAAAAGTGTACCAGCCTTCTGGAAGCCAAAAGAGTCAGAGAATACTCAGAGAAAGTGTACTGGAGTGTTTGGGAAAACACTGGAACAAAAGCCTCTCACCCCAAAGATTTAAGTAACTGTGAATAGCTTACGAAACTCTCATTAGCCTGAAACATAAGAACTAAAGTCTGTTGAATGTACTGATTTTACCTCAGAATTATCTGTATTGAGTTACCTCAGAAACTTTAGCCCCTGATTTCACCTGAGCTGTCCCCAACATGCTGAATAAAATATTTTGTTATTTTTGAATTTCAAAATGTCTCAAGTGCCATTTCAGTGGTATAAATTAAAGGGTGATCCCGACCATTCCCTGAGGTTCCTGGAATACGCCTGCAGCAAACATCACAGACAGAAATGGAGTTCATTCAATGATGTTTGGACAGAACCTCTTACAGATTAACTAGACCATTAGTCTTACTTGCCACATAATGAATAGGTACTTCTATCTGTGCAACAAATTTTGAAATTCTACAAATTGTAACAGGGATTACTTGGCATTTAATAGGGCACTTTCACACATGCTAAATAATGTAGTTTCAATCCAATTCAGTGACCGTTTGCAAGTGGATCTTGCCATTTCATACCATAAAATCCAGTTGTAAAGTAGATTGAAAGTGCATTATATATTGTATGTGAAAGCACCTTTAGTTTATAAAAATGTGTTGATAACATAATACTATAAAGCTTCATGCTTGTTAACCCTAATTGCATGCACATGAATAGTGGAAAGGGGATGTGCGGTCCTGTCTGCATCACAAGAATGGAAAGATACCCCCCGTGTACAGCTGAGTGCTGATGGGCATCATATGGTGCAAGAAATTATTACAAGTGTCCGTGGTGTGCAGTGGATAGAACACTGGATTAGGATGGGAGGCAGATTAAAATTCCAGTTGAGCCCAAATAGCATGACAGATACTCTGAAGCTAACTTACAACATGGGGTTGCTGTAGAAGGAGAGGGAGAGAGACCCTGTTGTTTTTTGAAGTGGGATAACAATCAAATAAATGCACAAATTAAAAAATGTATAAATCAGATAAATAGCTGTACACATGTATCCTGCCCTGACTGAGAGGTGCAGACATCCTGCCAAACATCCAGGTGTAAAAGCCTGCTATTGCATGCAGGTCTCATTTGGTGGATTGGGCCACTTCATTCAAAATGCATAGCCCCTATTTTGCAAGTGGGTATTTCCATCTTTAGTTAAGCAATTTACAAGGCTGTGAAGTACTCATTTTTTAAAAACAACAACAACACATGGGTCAAATTATCACATCAGTAAGCCATTGCTGCCACTGGCTATTTACTGTGTTGAAGTTAAATGCTACTCAGTAGTTTACATTTAGAGATAATGACATAGTAGTTAACTTGTCTGGAAACCATCACAACTTCACTGCATTTAAGGGTATATTGGTAAATAATTCATGGCCTTACCCTTTGGCATGTGCAAGAGCCTTATTATAACTTTATACAATTAAAGCACACTGTCCAGAGTGTGGGGTGACATTGAGCTTAAACAGTTGTGCTTAATAAGGCAAAAGACAGAGAACTTGGTTTAGGCAATATGTGTCCAAGATGATGGTCAGGATTCAAAGAACCAGTTTAGGCACAACAAAGGCTCTAGAACCCTGAAAAGCTTTTGGTTTTTTTTAATTGAAGAGCAGACATCAATGTTTTATCACAGTTTCACTTCGAAAATTCTCTGCATTCAGAAACTATTTGCTTCCTACTACTGAAAAGCAAAATTCCGAGCCCTGTTAGACACATGGAACTAGTCATGTATACACAATAAAATAAAACCAGTTTATGAGAAAATTAAAAATAATGATTATTTACACAAGTTTTAAAGAGCGTTTATGCTTCATATTTGCTATTTTAGCAATCCTGACAACTGCCCTGTAAAACAGGTCAATCTTATTCTCTTTATCCTGCACACCTAGAGGACTGAGGCTGAGAGATAGTGGCTTGCCTAAGTCAACAAAACAGATTAATGTCAGAGGTGAGATCTGAGGTGGAGGCATGAGGGGATTCACAGTCCAACCCTTTTAATGACATTTAGCTGTGTAGGTAGACACTGAGGGGCCATGATCTGATGTTTAAACACTGATACGACCCTAATAGTTTATTATAGCACTGAAATGAACATTAATTGGGTTTTTAAGCTGATTCATGTTGAAGATCCTCATATAAATTTGAACTTTGATGGAACAAAGGTCCAGGCACATTTGTGGAGCTGAACATCCCTGTTCACTTTTTATTTAGCATTGTTTACAACTGTAAATAATTAAAACGTTCTGACCCTGCAGGGGGGAGTGTTGTGCTGTGTTCATCTTGCTGAAAAGCCTCATCATTATTGGGGGAGAACTCTGAATACAGATGCCCCCCCCAGCAAAGTCAACACAGCAGCAAAAAAAAAAAGTTTCCAGGCAGGTATATGCAAGATCCCTCATGGGACCAAGGCACAACAATGCACGTAGTTCACAAAATTAGGTCATGATTATCTGTTAAGCAATAAAGCTGTGCTGTCTTCTCTCCAGTACAATCCATTAACCATCCCTACAAGCATTTTCTGTCTGTTTCAGGAGTGCCTGATTTTCCTGGACACTGTGTTATGCAAAAGAATTGGTCCTGAGGTTTAAAAAAAAGTATACCCTTTCTTATAGTCTTAAGGTGCCTGCAGTCTACAATGTGAAAAGGTCAATTCTTTGTGTGCATAAATCTTGAGGGCCTTCAATGATGACCCTTCCAACCTCTACTTTTGCAAAATGTTCAGAATATAAAGCTATAGTGGCAAGCAAGCAAAATAGAGATGGAAGGCTTCAGCTTCCTCTGATATTAGTAAGAGGGTGCCTTTTAAAATGTCATATTTATGATGTAGAAACTAGTCTAATAGGCTGTTTTTATTTTGTGGCTTCTGTACTGAAATTTGAAAAGCTACCACTTTAATGGAAAAAAGATTACATTCATACTATTTCATCTTCTTTAGCCATTACTGAGAGCCAGTTTGGTGTAGTGGTTAGGAGCATGGACTCTAATCTCGGAGAACCAGGTTTTGATTCCCCACTCCTCTGCATGCAGCTGCTGGTGTGACCTTGAGTCAGTTACAAGTTCTTTCAGAGCTGTTCTCTCAAGGGCAGTTCTCGAGAAAGCTCTCTCAGTGAGATTTGCATTTTCACCACCACCAAGTGAGGATTTTTGCTGCTGCTTAAGTGTCTGAACAGGTTCATACATAGAATTCCAAAAACATACAAGGTGCTGCCAGATGAAAGCCAGCAGTACTCTGGACAGTCTTCTTGAAGCTTAGAATAAGTCTATTACAAGTGTTTTAATGTATATTACACAAGAGTCTGCATAGCTGAGAATTTTTTTAAAAAATGCATTAAAAGTAGGGCTGGTTATTGTTTTGTTTTCTTGCAAAAGTGGAAGCAGTTTTTTAAAAAAAATTGTCCGAGAACACAAGTGCTTTTTTTAAAAAAAATGGCAATGCATAAATTAATATTTCTGTACTAGAAGCCAGGGAACAAAGCGTGAGGGCTGATGGCATATTCTCTTATTTCTACTATAAACAAAAATGTGAACCTTTTTTGTAACGAAAAACAATTTTTTTAGTGTTTACAAATATTGTTAATAATTGGCAGCAGGGATGTACACTTTAAATATTTCGGTATTATTTTCAGATCCATATTTCAGGTAGGGCACTGTTTATATTATCCTGATCTTTCAAGCAAGTTGTTACAAGTTTGTGATTGTGGGGGTAGTTTGGGGGTCCTGAAAAATGAGGACCATAATTTTTGTTATTTCCCATCTTGTTTCCTCCCCAGAGGCAGTAGGAGTAGGGAGGGAGGGATAAAAAGAAAGGAAACCAGCCCTGGACTTACTGCCTTATGTTGCTTCCACTGGACCCTTCTTCCCACCTCCTGACCCACAGCCAGAAAATGGACTCCCACCAGACTTGGCTGCCACAGGAGCCATATCCCCCCCACACACCAGGGGGCTTTTTAAGAATGTAAATCATCAATTGAGTAATGTTATGGTGATATAACAGTGTAGTCATATGTGTACTATGTTGTCGAATTTTCAGAAAGCTGAATCCCCAGCTTTCAATTCTTTAAAAAGTAAGTCTCTAGACCCATTTATGCCTTTTTTATATATCTTCTTAAGGAAAAAAGATAGAGACTTACTTTTGTAAAAGAGATGAAAGCTGGGAATTCAGGGAACCTGATACACATACTATATTTTTATAGTATAACATTATTGAATTGCCATTTTTGTTAAAAAAAAAAATTAAAAGTGCCCCAGTGGTGGGGAGAGGAAATGGCTGCTATCACAGACACGCTGTGCAGCAGTTCAGGAGCCCGCCAGCCTATCTGCCATTTTCTAGCTGCGGAGGTGGGCTCTGCTGCCTTCGATTCTGGCATTAGGGAGAAACCTCCAGTGGGGATAATGCAACCATGGTAAGTCGAAGACCAATTTGGTCCTTTCCCTTTTAAACTTTAAAGGTCTATGGATGGAGGCCAGGTCTACCCAATCATCAGCTGTTAGTTGGTATCTCTCCTGGGAAAAACAGCTGCTGACTAATAGCTTTTCAAGGGCCAACGTCCTCTTTTCTACCTGTTCCTGTACCCCGGGAAACCCCCAAGAAACCCTAAGTTTGAGGATATAAATATTCTTTACTGTCAGAATTTTGAGAGTGTTTTAGGTCTTTTCTTTGTCTATTTTAGTACAATTTGTTAGAAATCGAGGGAATTATTCAGCCAAAATTAAGTACTATGTATTAATGCTAAATGAGCACTGCTCATTTCAAATAGTGAATGGTTTTTCTTATCGTATTGGATTTTTGCTATGCTAACTAGTTGTGAGCTACCTTGAGTGAATTCTGGAAAGGCAGCATTCAGATTTTCTAAATCAATAAATAACTGGATCCTAACCATCTGCAAGGAAATACCAGTATCAACCACAAAGGTTTGTGCTGCTGTTCTTGTACTCCATGGCCAAGATGTTCTTTAAATTACTGTGGCATACTGGGTGAAGTAGGAAAAAAAATATTAATTATATTTTCTGAGTAGTGTTTTATCATGACACACTTCTATTGCTCATGCATCTCTTT
Organism: Gekko japonicus; assembly: GCF_001447785.1. Classification (NCBI taxonomy): domain Eukaryota; kingdom Metazoa; phylum Chordata; class Lepidosauria; order Squamata; family Gekkonidae; genus Gekko; species Gekko japonicus. Next base: position 1,128,145 of record NW_015170286.1, on the reverse strand, counting down.
GATGTTGCCTTCCATACCAAACAGCGGCACTGCTGACAGCTGTATGTCCAATTGTCTCCACTTCGGTATAGCTTGTGCCCATTCTGGTCTAAGCATTGACTGGTGACCCTGGTGTCACATTCTGGGCAGCAGAAGAAATCAACACTAGGATTCTGACAATCACAAGCAGTCCGTCGACAGAATATCTTGCCATCCTGTCAAGGAAAAAATAATCACTAGTATTAAACAAATAGAACTAAATAGGGGATGGTTTACAGCAAATTGGGACATGCCTAGCAATGAGTTAGTAAAGTATGTTTCACAGTCTTAATGACAGTACTTCACAGTTCATGAATACAACTGCTTCTAAAACTAGATAGCCCCCTAAATCAGAAATCCCATTCATTCCTACACCATCAATTAATGAAATATTTGTTTAAAACAATCCATTATCTGAGTGTACAGCAATGTTATTACTCAAATAGCTATAATAGTTTCTACGTGGTTCTCTTTACTTTCCTGCATTAATAAGTGATTTCCTTACCAGGGGGCAGTGTCTAATTAATTATATAATCAGCAGACTGATGAGCTCTTCTTAATGAGCAACAACTGTCTAAAAGAAGAAATGTCTTGAACTACACTGCTTTAGGGCTTAGAGCAAAACCCACAAGGTTATTGGACAAACTGCTTCATGGCCTAACTAGTTACTTTTAAGCTGGTCTTCTGTACTTGTTTCTGAAGATATATCCCCATTGACTCAGGTTCTGAAGTGGCTTACATATATATGCACTGTGCATCTTCAAATGGACTTCAGGTATGATAACATTATTGTTCCAAAGGACTACTAAAAAGTGTGGAGCACTGAAAACATATAGTGTTGCAGGCCTGGCCTCTGATTTGCGTGGCTTACTTTATCCTACATCAGAAAAAGAAGGGTAATGTGTCTTAATGCTTGTAGATGTCTTCTCAGTGAACTCGGAGCATCTGGAAATGGTGTTGCTCATGGGCCCTTCAGGCTTTGAAGAGGTAAACTTCCTGCCTAGCTGGAGGAAAGAAGCAGACAGACAGGCACCTCTCTCTCTGGGCACCTAATGTGGCACAGCCTCTGTGACTCCATCTGTGTGTCACCTGTCCATATTTTAAACAACAACAACAAATTCTACAAAAATGCATTAAGTCTCCAGTGCTCTCACATCCAAATGGAAGCTATTCAAGTAAACGGTTCCACCTGGAACTTCTAAAGGTTTGAAGAAGTGGGGTATGTGTGCTAATACATCCTGCTGTCACTCTTCTATTCTGTGCTGTTTTGATTATTTTTATAGAGAGATTTTTTGTGAATTACCTATCAAAGGCAGCAGTGTGTTCTTGGGAATCATACCTATCTTTAGAAACATGATAATGTTACAAAAGAAAAATATTTTTTCAAAGAGAAGATGGTCATCATTTTCTTATCCCAAATGCTCCTGTGAACCTAGTGTTTCCCTTTATTTATTTAAAACACTTCTATCCTACCTTATCTCCTGAGACTGAAGGCAGCTAACGATGCAATGATCAGGGTGAGAGGACAGAAATTACTATCGTCCAATCAATAATGTTAGAACAGATTAAAATACAGGGTACCTTAAGGAGGGGACTGTCTGAATAACATAGTAAATGCAGGGGAGTATACCTATACAGGGAGATGTGGTTTGATAAATATGAGGGTCCTAGCCCATGAGGTAGGCTTTAAAGGTAATAAGCAGCACTTCGCATTGGGCCAGGAAGCAATTAGGTAACCAGTGCAGTTGTCACAGCCCTGGATTTATATGTTCTGAGCTGCTGGACCCAGAGAGGAGCCATGCTGCTGCTTTTTGTACAAGTTGGAACTTCTCAGGTGTAGAGTTGGCAGCTCAACATACAGTGTGTTATAGTAGTCCAAAATAAGGTTACAGTAGTATGGATCAGTATAGCTAGAACAGCAGAACCTAAATAAGAAGACCTACTGAAAGAAGGTGATCCTAGCAACAGCAGCAACATGTTTATTCATTAACAATGCCAGGTCCAGGAGTACCACTTGATCTGCTACAGAAAGCTTAACCCCATCTAAGTCTACTAAATCAATAGCAACCAATCATTCCGGATTCCCCACCAGCACAAGCTCCATTTTGTCTGGACTCAGCTTCAGTATGCTTGCCCTCAACCTCTTGATTACAGCCTCAAGACACTGGCCTGGGACTTTCACAGCTGCCTTTGGAGGCTTGGATAGTGAGATATTGGTAACGATCTGCTCCAGAGCTCCTGATGATCTCAGCCAGTAGTCTTACATTGAGATTAAAGAATGCTAGGGATAAAATGGATCCTAGGAGTACTCTACAGGTCCCAAAAAAGCTAACTGTGCCTCTCCTATGCCTGCAAAGCAGGAGGAGGAGAAGAAGTAAATCGACAAAGGGTTGTCTCATTCATCTGAAACACAGGTTGTATTCAGTCCACCAAAATATCACTGTCAACTGTATCAAACGCTGCTGAGAGACCCAACATCAGCTATGATGTTGTTATTCAATTGTAAGCAAAGATCATCAGCCAAGGCCACTAGTGCTGTTTCAGACTTAAAAACCAGCCTCAAACTAGACTGAAATGAGTCAAGGTTGATGTTTAATCCTGAAGTGCCTGCAGTTGCTGTGCTACAATCTTGTTCCAAAAAGGAAGACTGGGCACAGATAAATAATATTCCATATCCTTGTAATCTAGATATGACTTCTTACTGTGAAGGAAACAAGTCTTGTAAGAGGGGTATATTAATAATCTCAGTAGGAGTTTAATTGAAACTATCCACAATGACAAGAGGTCACCACGGATATGCCCTGCACACAATCTACTCACAAACTTGGGATCTAAATTGGCTCAGACGAGAGAGACATTATTAGCAAAACCATCACATCTGATTTTCAGATCAGAACCAAAAGTGTGAGGTCCATATTACATTAGGCTAGAATTACCTAAAATAATTTTTCTGGATGAGATTCAGTCAATGCAATCTTAACAGCAAACAAATGAAGATGAGTAGCCATGTTAGTCTGTCTGTAGCAGCAGAAAAGAGTAACAGTCCAGTAGCACCTTAAAGACTACCAAAATTTGTGGTAGGGTAAGAGCTTTCATGAGTCACTGCCCACTTCTTCAGATATCCAGAAACTGTAGCTGGTGCAGAATGCGGCAGCCAGGCTGCCGCTGGGCGTCCCTATGCGGGATCACATCCAGCCTGTGCTACAATCAGCCTGTACAATACCGAATTCTGTTCAAGGTGCTGGTTCTCACCTTTAAAGCCCTTTATGGTCAGGGGCCTACATACCTAAGGGACTGCCTTTCCCCACATGTTCCCCAGAGAGCACTATGATCAGGGTCCCAAAATCGCTTGGCACTTCTGGGCCCCAGGGAAGCCAGGCTGGCTGTGACAAGGGCCAGGGCTTTCTCAGTGGTGGCTCCATATTGGTGGAATGAGCTTCCAGAAGACATCAGAGCCCTTCGGGACCTTTTACAGTTCTGCAGGGCCTGTAAAATGGAGCTCTTCCACCAGGCCTTCAATTTGGGAGCCACACTTTATATACTGAGGCCCTGGCCCCAATATTAACATCATCATCAACAGCCAGTATTTCCACCAATATGTCCCAGACTGTGCTGTTAGATGACTATGCTCCACCAGATGCTGCCAACGCCTGCCATCATCACACGATTCATACTAGCACTTTATGTAATGCTTTTAACTTCCATTTATTGTGATTTTATTCAACTTCCTGTTTTATCTGTTTAATTATTTTTGTGTAAGACGACCTGAGCCTGCCTCGGCAGGGAGGGCAGGGTATAATTAAACATTAAATAATTAAATAAATAAATAAATAAATAAATAAAGTTGGAATGTGAGTCCATCTGTTCTAAAAATTGGAAAGTGGAGTGATTTCAGATGCCAAATGATATTAGCAGGCAAATGACAATACCAGGTGTGATTGGATTAGGTGTGCTTTGCAGAGAGGTAGTAGGCATGGAGAAATCAGCATTGGTAATGAGACAGGAAACCCAGGTCTCAATTCAATCCAGGTGTATGCATTGTTTTGAGCTTCATTATCAGTTGCAATTTAGCAGTCTCTCTTTCTAATCTCCCTTTGAAATTGTTTTGTAAGGTAACTGCTACTTTTAGGTTAGCAACTGAATGTCCTGGAAGGTTAAAATGTTCCCCCACTGGTTTTGCATGTTGTGAGTTCTGATGTCAGACTTATATCTGTGATGGCATAAATCACATTAGAAGATGAGCAGGAGTATGAACCTGAGATGGTATGGCTGATATTGGATAAAGTTCGAACATCATCATGTGTCAGGAATGATCTTCCACCCTTTACATTTGATAGACAGGCCATTCCTTTTGACAAAGAATAAATGGACATAAATCTGACGAGTGAATCACAGGGGCCACACTCAAGATGGCACTGCAAAAACCACCAGCCAAGTGCAACTGCCCAAGTCTGTGGGCTGCCTGCAGGAACCACCACCGACACCTAGGCACCAGAATAGGCACTTGGTTGGCTCACAGACCTGGTCTAACATCAGATCCCACCTGTGTCATTCCTCCAGAGACACCAGGAGTTCCTGGGCTTGGGACAGGAAGAGTTCATTGGTATCCTAGCAAAATGAATGATTAAAGTTGCTGAGTCTGGGTGGCTGAGCAGTCTAGTAGGCTCTTAAAAGGTAGATTGTTGTTAAGGTTTAGATTAGCATCTAATAGTCTTTGGAACTCGTGGCACTCTCTGATAGCTCTCATTCCCTATGGTCGTCAAGTATCAGTAGCGTATCACCAGAGCAAACTATCATAATGCCAGTATCCTCATGGGGGGGATCAGTCATTGGAAGTTAAAAAGTTTTCAGGCAGAGTTTCAAAGCCCCTGTGCTATAATAAATGTAATCCTCCTAAGGGCTAAAATTTGGGTTGCATTTAAATTGAGGCAGACTCAGCATGGGTTCTGTAAGGGAAGATCTTGTCTCACTAACCTGTTAGTGTTCTTTGAGGGGGTGAACAAACATGTGGACAAGGGGGATCCAATAGACATTGTTTACCTTGACTTCCAGAAAGCTTTTGATAAAGTGCCTCATTAAAGGCTCCTAAAGTAAGCTCAAAAATCATGGGATAAAAGGACAAGTCCTTTTAGGGATCAAAAACTGGCTAATTAATAGAAATCAGAGAGTGAATATAAATGGGCAATTTTCTCAGTGGAGGGTGGTAAGCAGTGGGGTACCGCAGGGATCAGTACTTGGTCCACTGCTTTTTAACTTGTTCATTAATGATTTTGAATTGGGAGTAAGCAGTGAAGTGGCTAAATTTGTGGATGATACGAAGTTGTTCAGGGTGGTGAAAACCAGTGAGGATTGTGAGGCATTCCAAAGGAATCTGTCTGTCAAGGATGGGCAAGTGGGCGTCAACATGGCAAATGGGGTTCAATGTGGCCAAGTGCAAGGTGATGCACATTGGAGCCAAAAATCCTAAATATAAATACACATTGATGGGGTCTGAACTGGCAGAGACTGATCAAGAGAGAGATCTTGGAGTCGCAGTAGATAACTCACTGAAATTGTCGAGACAGTGTGTGACTGCAATAAAGAAGGCCAATGCTATGCTGGGGATTATTAGGAAGGGTATGCACATTGGAGCCAAAAATCCTAACTATAAATACACGTTGATGGGGTCTGAACTGGCAGAGACTGATCAAGAGAGAGATCTTGGAGTTGTAGTGGATAACTCACTGAAAATGTCGAGACAGTGTGTGACTGCAATAAAGAAGGCCAATGCTATGCTGGGGATTATTAGGAAGGGTATTGAAAACAGATCAGCCAATATCATAATGCCCATATATAAATCAATGGTGCGACCTCATTTGGAATACTGTGTGCAGTTCTGGTCACCACACCTTAAAAAGGATATTATAGCTTTAGAAAAAGTGCAGAAAAGGGCAACTCAAATGATAAAAGGGTTGGAACACTTTCCCTATGAGGAAAGGTTAAAGCGCTTAGGGCTCTTTACCTTGGAGAAACGACGAATGAGGGGAGACATGATTGAGGTTTATAAGATTATGCATGGGATAGAGCAGGCAGAGAAAGAAGTACTTTTCATCCTTTCTCACAATACAAGAACTCGTGGGCACTCAATGAAATTGCAGAGCGGTCGGGTTAGAATGGATAAAAGGAAGTACTTCCTCACCCAAAGAGTGATTAACACTTGGAATTCACTGCCACAGGAGGTGGTGGCGGCTACAAACATGGACGGCTTCAAAAGAGAATTAGATAAGCATATGGAGCAGAGGTCCATCAGTGGCTATTAGCCACATGGTATAGATAGGGGCTCTGGGGCAAGTGATGCTCTGTCTTCTTGGTGCTTGGGGGGGGTCAGCAGTGGGAGGGCTTCTAATGTCCTGGCCCCACTGGTGGACCTCCTGATGGCACCTGGTATTTCTGGCCACTGTGTGATACAGAGTGTTGGACTGGATGGGCCTTTGGCCTGACCCAACATCTTATGGTCTTATGTTATGTTCTTAAGTTTAAACTGAATCACAAAAATGGCCTATTCTCATCTGAAAGTAAATTCTGCCACAGCATTAAACATCATTAAAATGGAAAGGGGGGGAGTGAGAGTTCTTTGGCAATCATCCCTATGAGTGGAACAGGGGCTGTACAAGGGACAAGAAAAATCATGTCTCCTCCTTTGTCTTGTGGGTTTGGAGGTTTTGTGTTTGGATGTAAGAAAAGAGGAAAAAAACTTCTTGGAGGCACATTGAGTAAAGAAATGACTATCACCTGTCAACAGTTTTCTTTCTAACATTTTGAGTAATTGTGCAGTTGTAGAGATTTTTTTTATATAAATACAAGCTGAACAGGTGGCCACATTAATTTAACAGGAGCATGCTAACATTACATAACAAGGACTGTCAACAAAATTTAATATGGCAAGTTAATGGGGAAAATTACCATTTATTCACCCACATTTATATCTAGTTATAGTATTATACATCCTAATTTATCAGGTGAAAACTTTTGGAGAAAATATATAACCCTAGTTAAAATCCCTGGGCACAATATCACATCATAACTCTCCCAAAGAAATAAAGGGGGTACAAAAGTTCTTAACTTTCAGTGAGATGTGCCCTCTGATTTATTAAAAAGAGCACATTTTTAACCTGTCTCTGGCATAAAGATTTCTAACACAGCACTAAATATTTACTTCTTGTAGGGATTCTGTTAGGCTTGCCAAGAGCCTGCTAATGGCGGGCAACCTCCTGGTAATTGTTGCCAATGCCCTCTGATGCTTACAAAACAGAGGGGGAGGGGGTTAGAGTGCTTTTGGTCACTGCATGATGATGTAACTTCCAGCACAACCTGGAAGCGCTGGTATCACACTGGGGCAACACTCTAACACTTGCCCAGAAAGTCCATAGTGTGATATCATTGTGCTGCGACAAAGCTCTCTCCCCATTAAGTACCTGCTTCCCCCCCCAATCTCCACAACCAGCAACCCTAGGTGCTGCATATTTGAATGGTTGCAGTTTAAATTAAAACCCTTCAAATATCTAAGGCATCAACATTATTTTCAAATGCTAAAACCCCCACTTTGTCAGTTTCATGAAAAAAGGAAAATGAGTTTATTCAAATTGTGGGCATAATAATTACAGGTATTATTGTGCTGAAAACTCTACCTATTATTATAGGTGAATAAACAATTTGAGTACTTTTATATGCAGAGGATGTGTTATTCATTTGCTGATGATTAATTCAAGCAAAAACATCCAGCTGTATTTAAGAATAGGGTTATCAGGGATTCCTTCACTCTTATTGTAAGGTGGGGCCCCAGTAGGTAGCAACGGATCTATTTCTTTATCCAAAGCTCTGTTGTGGCAGTGGTTTACTTCTATTTTGTCATCTTTTACTTTCTACAATAAGAAATGATAGGAAGTAAAGGAAGTAGGTGGTAGACCATAGAAGTCTATGTAAGAAGAGGAGCTGGAACTTGGGCTAAGCATTCAGAGTTCTTTTCTGTGGGAGGCTCTTGAGAGTTATGCAGTCTGAAAATGGGAACCATCCTACCACAAATGAAAAGCTGTTATGAGAATGTAAGAGGAAAGAGAAAGTCTTCATTCTTGTTGCAGCTTCCTATGTTGCAACGTGAGGGTTTCATGGCCCTCCCAAACAGGCAACTGCACTGGAGGCAAAGTTCTGTTCTGTGAACTTGCTCAGCTAGTGAAAGGAATGGATCCAACCCAATATTCCCAATTCATATTCAGAGGTGGTTTACAAAACTTTAAAAGCAGGCTGAGATAAGAGGGTGAGGGATTACTGCCATAAACTTTGCATTTCTGCCATTTGCATTTCTGCTCCATTTTGCAGAGTTAACCCTCTTTTTTCCCATTTGTATCTGTAGGTCTTCTAGATATTCGCTCACAGGTGTTTAAATGCCGTATAGAGCCAAGAAATGTACAACTACAGCTGTGGTCCCCAACATGGGCACCATGACAGCTGCTGATACCTTTCTGGGTGCCCATCAAGTGTTTTTTAGAAAGTAGGTGGGACTTATGCCCTGCAAGGCTGCTGACTGGCCAGTGAATATCCAATTGTTTGTGTAGATTCAAATAATTTTATTTCAGAACCAGCTGCCACCACAGTGTTCATTTTATCTTCTCTCATTCCTCTTTCCCCGTGTATTTTTACAATTATTTTATTTATTTATTTAAAACATTTATTAGCTGCCTTGCTTACATATGGAGCTCAAAGTGGCTTTTTTGTTTGTTTGATTTGTTTTGCTGTCAAGTCACAGCTAACTTATGGCGAACCTGCATGGTTTTCATGGCAAGAGACGTTGAGAGCAATGCTCCCTCTAAGCTGTGGGGTCTTGTGAGCAAAAATTCTACTTTGTGAGCTCCTGGCATTAAAGTTGTGAGCGAGTGATCTGGCTACTGCATAAATTAGTTTGCTTTGGAGCCATCCTTCCTGAGCTAAGACAAAAATGTGTGAGCTGGAGGCTAAATAACTGTGAGCTAGCTCACACTAACTCAACTTAGAGGGAACACTGGTTGGGAGGTGGTTTGCCACTGCTTGCCTCTGCATCACAACCCTGGTATTCCTTGGAGGTTTCCCATCCAAATATTAGCCAGGGCTAACCCTACTTAGCTTCCAAAACCCGATGAGCAGGCTAGCCTGGGCTATCCAGGCCAGGGCCAAGGTGATTTACAATATAGATAAAATACATAAAACAAAATACATAAACACCATAAAAACAGAATTTAAAACCACAGTTTAGAACTGCTAGTAAATTAATAAAATTACCTATTTCCTCCCCTGCATTTAGGCTTCCTCTATGTGGTTGACTCTACATAGCAGCAGCCATTTCCAAAGATGTCCAGGTTAGGGACCCCCTGAACTACAGTAAAGCCAGCTATGTTCTTTTCTACTCCCTTCATGCTCTTCCAAGTGCTTTCTCTCCCTCCAAGTCCTGCTTTGAAGAAGAGAAGTGTTTTATACCCTGCTGTTCTCTACCTTAAGGTAGAGTGGCTTACGAACACATTCCCTTCCCCTCCCCACAATAGTCACCTTGTGAGTGAGGTGGGGCTGAGAGAGTTCTGAGAGAACTGTGACAGGCCCCAGTAGGCTTCATGTGGAGGAGTGGGGAATAAAACCCAGTTCTCCAGTCTGTCACTATTAGCCATTACACCACACTGGCTTTCTTTGAGCATCAGGTGGCAGAGAACTACAGTAAAGGCTGCAGACCCACAGAATACCAGGTACAGTATTTGCTTTATATCACTGTGTTGCTGAGACACAAGGATTGTACCCTCTAAGCTGTGGAGTCTTGTGAGCAAAAATTCTACTTTGTGAGCTACTGGCATTAAAACTGTGAGCGAGCGATTTGGCTACCACATAAATCAGTTTTCTCTGGAGCCCTCCTTCCTGAGCTAAGACAAAAATGTGTGAGCCGGAGGCTAAAAAACTGTGAGCTAGCTCACACTAACTCAGCTTAGAAGGAACACTGGACACAAGTAGTGTCTACACCTGAAGAACTGGAAGCTGTAGATTTCTACTGTGAAAATAAGTGAGATATAGTAAAATTGTCACACTGTAACATCATGCTACCCAATGTGTGGTAAAGTAATCACACAATTGCTCTATCCTGAACCCAAACCCAGCCTGCAATGTCAGAGATATGGACAATGGCTTGCATGTAAACCAAAGTGTTTAGGGTTAAGCTCATAAAAAGTTTATCATACGGGCTACCAATACAGCTAACAAGGTAAAACATGCGTAATAAAATCACATTATAAAATCTAAATTTAATAAAATCTATTAAACCCAACAAGAAACACATCATTAAAATAATACCAGAGCTAAAATACATATAAACACATAAAAATAACAGAACACTGGGCAGGAAGGAGGAACCACTGAGGGAATGCCAGACGAAACAAGAAAGTCTTCATCCATTGATGGAAAATGGCAACAGAAGGGGATACATGCACCTCCCAGGGGAGAGAGTTGGTGCCACAACTGAGAAGGCCCTCTCCTAGGTTGTCACCTACCTAATGTCAGAAGGCAGGGGAACCCAAAGCAGAGCCTCTGGAGATGACCATAGTTTTGGGGTAGGTTCATAAGGGAATAGGCAGTCCCAAACTGTATATGGCTTTAAAAATCAACAGGTTCTTGAATTGAAGCAAATTGGGAGCCAGTGTAGATAGGCCAAGACTGGAACAATATGGCCCCTACAACCCACTCAAATTGACATCTTGGCTGTAACATTCTGCAACAATTGAAGCTTCTGAACACTTTTCAAGGACAGACCCACACAAAGCATACTGCAGTAACCTAACCTAGATATAACCAGGGCATGCACCACAGTGGTTAGATCAGCTCAGGAAAGGCTAGATCTGGCTAACCAGTTGAAGCTGGTAAAAAGCACTTCTGGCTACAGCTGCCACTGGTTTATCCAGCAGTATGCCTGGGTCCAAAAGGACTCCCGAGCTACAGTCCTGTTCCTTCCAGGGGAGTAGAAACTCCATGCAGAATGGGTGATACCTTAAATCCTGGGTCAGACCTTCTACTCATCAGTAACACTTCCGTGTTGTTGGGATTAAGCTTCAGTTTATTAGCCCACATCCACACCTAAATTGTCTCCAGGCACTGATTCATGGTATCTATGCTTCCCTGGGATCAGCTGGAAGTGCAAGATAGAGCTGAGGGTCATCACATATCGGCGACAATCCAGTCCAACTCTCCTAATCCAACAGTTTCTTGTAGTTGTTAAAGAGCACAGGGGATAGGATTGCCAGCTGTGAGTTGGGGAATACCTGGACATTTTGGGGGTGGAGCCTAGGGAGGGTGGGATTTGGGGATGGAAGAGAACTCAGCAGGGTATAATGCCACAGAGTCCCCCCTCCAAAGCAGCCATTTTCTCCAGGGGAATTGATCTTGGTTGTCTGGAGATCAACTGTAATAGTGGGAGATCTCCAGACATCACTTGGAGGTTGGCAACCCCTAATAGGTCACAACATGGATTCCTGCAATACCTGCTGGTCAAAGGCTAAGAGGATGAGCACTATATCCCATCAGCACTACCTTCTGGAACCTACCCTCCAGGTGGGACATGAACCACTGCAAAATGGTGCCTCCTGATCCCAGCTTGGAAAGGCAGTCCAAAAGGATACCATGACTGATGGTACTGAAAACCCCTGAGAGGTTCTTGGAGAATCAACAGAATAACACTCTCCCTGTCCATCTCCCAGCATGAATCATCCACAATGGCAACCAAGTCTGTTTCAGTCCCACAACTGGACCTAAAACCGGATTGGAAAGGATCTAAATAACTTGCTACATCCAGGAAAGTTGTCCAGCCACCAGCCATTCTTGCTCAAGAATAGAAGATTTGTTTTTAACCTTTTTCCAAAAACTGAATACCTTTTCGCAGTTCCACCACATGTGAATAAATGTCCCTACGTTAGTTTTGCATCTCCAACAGTTTTTATTCATTGTTTTGTATGCTTTTGCTAACTTTTCTGGGGTCCAGTACCATCTATGGAACATCTTGAAAATATTTTCCTTAAATGTTACTGCCCTCATTAATTTCATCGACTTCCAAATCTTTTGCCATTCTTCCGTTTGGAGAGTCTTTCCCAGATCCTTCATCCAAAGGATCATGGTATTTTTTATATTTTCATCATGTTGGAAGTCATCCAAAAGGAAATTGTAGATTTTTTGAATGAGTTTATCATTGGAAGATAGCCATATTTTATCCAGATCTGTTTTGTTGTTTAGAAATTCACTGTTTTTATCCTTATTATACCTATCTTGTACTTGGGCCTTCTCCCACCATGTAAGATGGATATTTGTTTCTGATAATCTTTCTAGAGGTTTTATTTAGTTGTTTTCCTCCAATAATATATCATAAGATACAGCCTTTTCTTTCGTCATTAATTTGGTGTTTATGAATGCCTCAAGGGGGGACACCCATCTTGGAGTTTTTAGATAATATCTATATTTCATTTCCTCCCATACTTTAATTAGAGCCACTCTGATGGTGTGATTATGGAAGTTGGAGTGGACTTTATCTTTTCCGCACCACAGGTACGCATGCCACCCCATGTACAGGTCGTGGCCTTCCAGATAGAGTGTTCTCCAATTTGAAAGCTGTATCCAATCCTTAATCCATACCATGGCTGCTGCTTGGAAGTATATTTGCCAGTTTGGGAGTCCCATGCCACCCCTCTCTTTTTTATCCTGTAGCGTCTTTAGTTTAATTCGTGCTCTTATTATCTTGTCTTATTATTTTGTCTAAATCCGAAAAAAATAGCTTCTTTTTAAGAACTGGTATGTTTTGTGCTAGGAATAAGAAACGAGAGAGAATATTCATCTTGATCGTTGCTATTCTTCCCATAAGGGATAACTGTAAGTCTTTCCATTTTGAAAGATCTTTCCTAATTTCCTCCCTTAATTTGATGTAATTGTTCTCTATCAGCATGCTGTTTCTGTTTGTAAGCGTTATTCCTAAATATTTCACCTTGTTTACTATTTGCACCTTCGTTAGTTCTTGAAGCTCTATTTCTACATTTTTCGGGCAGTTCTTAGTCAACGTTTTCATTTTTTTGTAATTTATTTTGAGACCGGCCACCTCTCCATATGCTTCTATTTCTTGCAGCAAATTTGCGGCTGTAGTAATCGGGTTTTCTAAGATAAAAGCAAGGTCGTCAGCAAAGGCTTGAAGCTTGTATTCTTCATCTCTAATTTTCAAGCCTTTGATTGATTGATTTTGTCTTATGTTATCATTTAGGGACTCTAATATAAAAATGAATAATAATGGCGATAGTGGGCACCCTTGCCTAGTGCCTTTAATCGGCGAAGTGCTGCACATAGACCTAAAATTATGCCCGGAGACATACTTGTTAAATATAATCCCAAATGAATATAAAGGGAAAAATGTATACATGATAACATATATGCTCATAGCGGCTAGAATCTTAATTGCTAAGACCTGGAAACAAGAAAAGATTCCTAAAAGCAAGGAATTAATAGAAAAACTTATGGAGGTTGCAGAAATGGATAAACTAATTGTAATTTTGCAAAGGAAAGATGATATGGTATTTGAAGAAAGATGGGCAGATTTCTATAAATGGGTAAAAGACAAATCTTTGTAATAGACTCGTCAGGATGTATAAAATACAAATGTAAAAGATGTACATCTTATGTTGTATCATAAAACTTAAATAAAACTCTTTAAAAAAAAGAATAGAAGATTTGTAACTGGATGGTAGTTACTGAGATCTCTTTGGGCCAGGGTAGGCTTCCTTAGAAGTGTATGCCCCACATCAAGTTTCAAGGAGACATTAGTTATCTATTAGATTCAAGTCAGCCACCCTACCACACCCAGATTTAAGTACCTAGAAAAGTCAAGAGTCATACAAGCAATATCTAAATCTATATCTGAATTATCATGAAGGCCTTTGTAATATACAGATAAGTACAATGGATTAGCAAATTGATTTCATATACTCAATTGGATAGCAATTCAAACAGCATGTCAACTTGCATTGTTTTTAATATTGCTTAGGCTTCATGGTTGTGGAAGCCTGAAAATGTACAGTCAGTTTCTGACTTCCGGTCTGTGGCTCGGCGATGGCGGAGGCTCTCCCCTGATGCTGGGGAGGCATTCCGCGCTCTAGGGGTGTTGGGAGGGGTGCCACCTCAAGTGACACCCCCAGGTGAGTCTCAGTGAGAGGCTCCGAGCCGGGGGCGCGTTAGGGGGCGACCTCTTCGATGGCGTAATGCCGGAGAATTGAGGCACTCCTTTTTGCCCCAATCGGTCCCCCCCCTATGAGGCTCGGTTTTTACCGAGCATAGCTGATGCCAGCCGGGACAAGCAAGAAGGTCAGCGAATGAATCGAAGTTAACAGAGATCTGTGTCCAGATCGCCAATGAATTGGAGGAAGAACCGAGCGATTAAGCATTAAAAGTGAGTTCCCCCCCCCTTACCTAAGCGGCGTCCGGAGAAATCCCAGACGTAAACAAACCGCATTGCCTCTCTGAAAGAAGGGGGGGAGGTGAAAAGCAAAGCGCTCGAGTGTGTCAGAGACTTAACCGTACAAGCGAAAAAGTTTGCACTTGATAAAAGGAGAGCGAAAAAGGTTCTCTTTAGTGTAAACAAAGCGAGAAAATGGCCGGGGCTCGAGGAAGAGGATCGAAAGTTACCCGGGGTGGTCAGAGTCCGCCAGTTGACGAAGGGGATGTATTCTCCACATTGACTGAGTTGCTCCACCCCATAAACGAACGGCTCGATGGTCTTAACCAATTAATGGCTGCTTCAAACCTTAGTATGGCGAAACAGCAACAGCAGATTGCTGAGCTGCTGAAAAAATCGTAGATAGAGGCGGTTTACCGCGCCTACTCCAAGTATACAAAGCAAAATAACTTGCCGGGCGAGATGGTAGTCAAGTTTCTCCGGAGACAAACACGAGACGACATCCTTAAAGCGACAGCAACTAAACCCTTGCAGCTGGGAGAAGCAAACATCAGGGTCCTAAAGGACACTCCGTTTGAGGTTCGACAGAAGAGAAAAGCCTACAAAGAACTTATTTCAATGCTCCAAATAAACCAAATTTCTTACACCTGGCTCTACCCCGAAGGGGTGCTGTTTAAATATAAAGAGAAAAGAGAAAAGATTGATTCGGTTTTTAAAGCAGAAAAATGGTTGAAGCAATTCTTCGGAATGAAAGAAGACGGGCAACCAGAAGAGGGCGCAGCAGCGAGTCTAGAAGAAGAGGACGAAGATCCAACAGGAGCAGAAGGAGCCGTGGCCAGAGAAACATATGATCTACAACTAAGAGTTCACAAGTAGCTCTCAAAGTCTCAAAGAGTATGACTAAAGAAGATATGAGACTTTGTACACACTGAGAAGCTAGCAGTCTATTACTAAAATTGGACTTACTAACTCCTAAATTCATTGTTTTAAATGAAAAGCTATGTGTTTTTTATGACTAACTGAATACTAACTGTATTTGACCTTCCTTTCTTGGGTTTTTAGTTATAGTGTGGGTTTTCAGTTACTGTCCTGTCTCTTGGGGTTTTTTATTTTTTTCCCCTTCCCAGTTTCTCTTCCTTCCCTCTTTCTTACGTAGTTGTGTAGCTGTAACAAAAAACCAATAAAACTACCCTGGTTTCAGGGGATTAAAAAATGTACAGTCAGTTTCTGCTACAGATTCAACAACTACAGAAAACTGGCAGAGGTACTCAGTGATCTGAGAAAGACATCTATATATTCTGGAAACTACCTCTCCTGACACGACCCTCTGTCTCACAGCCAAAACAAACTTGTTGAGCACTTATTTGTTTCTTCTTGCCACCACCCTCTACATATTTTGTTTTTTTTAAAATAAAATGTTCCAAAAACCCAACATTCAGATGGAATTAGACAAATTAAATATATTATGCAAATTAGTAATGAAGTCAGTACATCTAGTATCTGGGCTTAATTAGAATTTGAGCTTTCTGTCGCAGTATTCTACAGCTACACAATTACATAGTTCTCATTCTCATAGGGCTTTTTTATGTTATGTATACAGACCTGTTCTTTTCCCACTCCACAGAGAGCAATTTGACCCCAATATTTCAGTGTCACACGTATGTAGCCTTTTAAACTACACCAAGTCTCTTGCTGCTTTGGAGTGTCAAATATCCATCTCTAAAATAACCTCAGCAGCAATTTCTAAATAATCTTTTCACTATGTGCACAGAATGAACAAGTAGGGAATCTATTTTCTTTTCAGCTGGAGAAATAAGACTGAAAACAATCATCAAGACGACTACCAAATATCATGATTAGATAACACTTTCCCCCTTCTTTTCACATAATTTAATTAATTGATCCAGGAGAAGTAAAGTACAAGAGGCTGTCATTTTGGCTCGATGAACTCATGACATTTAGCACTTTTGAATCATCAAAGCTTTACATAAATTGAAAGCATACAACAAAATAGCATAACAAGGACTTTTCAACAGCTTTAAAAATGAATTTGAGAAACCTTTTCTTTGTAGTTGATAATAAGGATTGGTGTGTGATTACAAACCACCAAGTTCTAGTATTTGGGGACCAGCAAAAAACAAGAACAGAGAAAATGGCCTCCCTCCATGAGACAAATAAAAATTAAAAGAAAAGATGTTATACCCTATTTCAAAATGAGAGTGTTCAAACTATAGATTCATAGTGTGAGAACAATAAATCAGTAAAACAAGACAAACAGCTGCCGCCCCCCATGTGCCCTATTATTAACATCAGTTTCCATTTGGCAATGTCAGAAATGAGACCCAGTTTTTCTATGATACCAAATGCTCCATCGGTCTTTTAGAACTATGCCTTTGAAGGACTGCCTCTGTCAATAATGTCCAGCCCTCCAGTTTTCCTCTTCTGAAGGCCCATCTTCAGAGGTAAGGGGCTTTTGACCAGAGACAGGACTTTTTCTGTGAACGCCACTTCTGTGAGACTCACCTGGCACCTACCTTACTTTCTTTTAAGTGCCAGGCTAAAACATTCCTTTTTACACAGACTTTTAATTAAGAGGTTTTACCTTTGAAATGTCTTATGGTTTGCATCTGGCCCAAGGATCATTCTATTTACATCTTTTTAGGCTGCTCAGTGTGTATTTTATGCTACTGCTATGCCCTGACTGTTTAAATGACACTGGTCTATTTTTAATGGTTGTGTTTTATAGTGTTGGCCTCTTCTTTATGGATGGCTTTTAATTGCTTTGTTTTTAATGGGTGTGCTTTAATGGTTCTGTACTATCTTAGCTGTAAGCCAGCTCAAACCAGGTCTCTGGAGAGGCAGCATATACATTTTCTAGATTAAATCAATTCATATGCATTACTTTTATCTGCTTTAGGAACATCCTTATCCTCCATCATGGAAATCTCTGTACTCCCCAACAGTGTTCCCTCTAAGCTGAGTTAGTGTGAGATAGCTCATAGTTTTTTAGTCTCCAGCTCACACATTTTCACCTTCATTCAGGAAGGGATGGCTCCAGAGCAAACCAATTTATGCCGTAGCCAAGTCGCTCGCTCACAACTGTAATGCCAACAGCTCACAAAGTAGAATTTTTGCTCACAAGACTCCACAGCTTAGAGGGAACATTGCTCCCCAACCCCTTACAAACATGGAACATGAGAAATCTAGTTTCCATTCTATTACTCCAGTCAAGCTGCTTTATTCATGAGAAAACAGAACAACAAAATACGATTAAACACAACAAAGCTCTGCCAACTATGTAATAATTCTTATAAGGCTTGAGGGATGTACTTTGAGAAAGCAAAGAAAATCTACTTCAGGCAACTTTGGTAATGAATGCACTCAACTAATTAAGCTGTTAGAATTTTAATGTTTTAGTAAATTTTGTCCTCATTCATAGGAACAAATACCAGCATGTTTAAAGTGGATTAGCTACTGTATTATGTCTGGTGGAGTGCTGAAATAATCCGTTTTCACATACCCCAAAATAAAAAATGGTGCTCTCTTCACACGGTCTAATGCAGGGCACACGGCACCAAAACTGGATGTTATAGCTTATAGGATGAGCTGTCTTGTTTTATGAACACACAGCACTGTAAGACAATTAAAGTACTGCAAGTAAATTCAGTGAGCCCAAAGTCATTTCTAGGATTCTGGATTTGTTAGTTTCTTTTACATCATTTTTATGGGATTGGTAATGAAAACAGGTATCAAGTCCAATAATTCTATCAACTTTCCTTAGAATGTTCAACAAAAAGTCCCCCCCCATCAGAAACTGGGGTTTTAAATCTGTGACAGTTTTTCTGTCTGTCCCACTCAGTTGTTTAAATGAGTATAGACATATGCTGACCCAGCCTGGGATGCTGAGGAGCTGTAAAATTCTTTATTTGTATATGTCAGGCAACAGGAAGGAGGTAACTTTGTATAATTATAAACAATAGATAGTTTGCTACAGTCAAACAACTGTTTTGTTATACAAAGGTAAAGGTTCCCTTGCTCGAAAGCCAGTCAAGTCCGACTCTAGGGTTGCGGTGCTCATCTCCGTTTCAAAGCCGAAGAGCCAGAGCTGTCCGAAGACGTTTCCATAGTCATGTGGCCGGCATGACTAAACACCAAGGCGCACGGAATGCTGTTACCTTCCCACCGAAGTGGTACCTATTTATCTACTTGCAATTTCTTGCTTTCAAACTGCTAGGTTGGCAGGAGCTGGAACTAGAGACGGGAGCTCACTCCGTCATGCGGCACACTCGGGTCTTTAAAACCGTGAAGAGTGTCAGTCACTGCTTAAATCAGGATGTCAAACCTGTAGCCCGCAGGCTGGAACCAGCCCGCCCAAGCCTTTAATTTGGCCCAGGAATGGGGCTCTCTTCTCTCCCTTGCCCAACCTCGCCGTTCTCAGCTTGAGTTGTGTGGAAGTATAAAGCGCCAAGGGCAGGGCTGCCTCTGAGAGCAAGAAGCAGACGGCGGGGCTGCCAAACTTCCCAGCCACCACTCCAAGCCTCTATAGTCCTTGTCACAGGAAGGAGCTGGGGGAGGGTCCTTTTTCTGTGATCCTTGTGCTTCTTTTGTACTTTAAAACTGGCTTTGCAAAATCCCATCAATCCCCCGCCTTTCCAGTTTAGGCAGGCACATTTTAAGGGTATGTGTGTGTGTGTGTGGGGGAGGTTTGGGACCAGCCAGGGTTAAAAATAGAGTTCTGCAAACTCAAGGGGCTCCAGTTTTGCAGAGAAATACTAGTTTTAACAAACACAACCCCTCTCCTAATGTGGAGCTCCAATGGAATAATAGCAGAACAAGTGCTGACACCCAAAATTATTATCTCAAACCACGCTGTAAAAAAACCCAAACCTTGAGACCCTGGAGAGCCACTCCCACTCTAAGTAGACGGGGGGGGGGGAAGCTTGCAATGCTCAGCCATTTCATGTTCTTCCCCTGGGTTCCAGGATTAGACCATTTATATTTGTAGTTTATATTATGGGGGGGATGGTTTGGGACTAACCACAGTTAAAATATAGAGTTCAACAAACTCAAGGAACTTCAGTTTTGCAGAGAAATATCTATATATCTAATAGCGAAGTTGCCCCCGGAGTGTGGATCGCTAAATCAGCGCTCCGGGGGCAG
>NW_015170286.1:1099717-1108288 GCF_001447785.1 Gekko japonicus | reverse complement strand
AGCCGGGTGGGGGTGGGGGGGAAGGAAACAGCGAGGGGCAAGCGGGGCCGCTCGCCCCTCGCTTCAGTGCCAGGTTGGGAGGGGGGAGGGAAACAGCGAGGGGCAAGCGGGGAGCCGCTCGCCCCCGGCTTCAGTGCTGGGTTGGGGGGGAGAGGCAATGGGGGAGATGGAGGGGGGGTGGAGGACAGGGGGGAACCAGCAGGATGAGGGGGTACTTACCTCCTCCTGCTGCTTCCTCCTCTGCCTCCCTCCCCCCCGCGAGTATCGCGGGTCCCCCCTTGTTAGCCCCTAATGTGGGGCTCCAATGGAATAGCTGCTATAATATCTTTGTGTTTTTCTGTGTCCTTTATAAAGTTTGTATCTATGCTACCTGGCATTACATTTTATGACACACATGGCCCGGCCTGACAAAGTCCAATTTATGTCAAAAATGACCCTCATAAGAAATGAGTTTGACACCCCTGGCTTAAATGAACAGGCATAAGCTTCTTTGTCTCAAAATTACATAAGTCTGTGAAGGCAGGAACACACACACAAGTTCCAATTTTCCTTCTTAAACTCTTTATGGGATCACCCCCTTTTATTAGGAGCTATTTCCCTCAGGGAATGACTACGGGTCCCCTTCCCTGATTTAGGATCCTCTCTCAATCCTTAACTCTTTTTAACTGAACTGAACTGTTCTAACTGCCACCCTCAACTGTCACTCTTAACTGAAGAATTCCATTTGAATTCCCTGTTAACTCAAGGTTTCCAGAGGCGGTTAACATATTAACCATTCACTGTCCATGACAGCAGTCATTTCTCCACCCATCCAACTCCATAGCTAGACAATTTTGGGTGGGGGCGGGGTTGGACGAAACTACCTAGAGTGTCGTCCCCGCTCCGGATACTTTGGCAAGCACCTGCAAACAATAAACTTTACTGAGTTTTCACACACAAAACTTCTGCTGTAATAAAGCTTTTGGCCTTAAAGGTGACACAGGATTCTTTTTTCTTTCTTTTTGCAGCGATAGACTAACACAGAACCCTGCTGGAATGTGATTATGTTACACAGTCCCTGGCTGTAATCGTATACACACTCATTTGAAATTCAATGGGACTTAGTTCAGGGTAAATGGGCATAGGTTTGGATTAGATATACAAGCCAAAAACAGGAAACAATTTGCTAACAGACAACATAACCCATGACAAAATGTTTTGATTATATTTGTTTTGTTTGAAAATCAATCCAATCTTTGACCCTCTCGGTGAATATTGCTTCTCCCTCCCCAGCCCTCATCTACTGCCACAGTCCCCTGCGGTGCTCCTATTACACTGATGGAACAAAACACCCAAGGAAGAAAAGGAGAAGTTATGTGCTGCTGCATTTTATTAGGAGAGCCCACTCACCATTGGTAGTGATGACCCTACAGTGCTAAGTCAAGTGTTATGATACCCCCAGGACCATCACCATGCTTGTTGGGAAACATGCATCTAGAACTTATTATTTCTGAGGCTTTCTGATGTCTAAGGTGTAAGAGTAATACTATGTTTCATATTGTCAGAGAATTAAGATCAGGCTACATGCAATGAAGAGGCTCGTGTACAAATAAATAGTTTCATTGCCATAACTTTGACCCTCTCTAACTAGGACTACTTTATGTGATTCCCTGAGGCTCATCTATGCCCTGTCTTTGAAACTACCATTTGCAGGACGATACTCTTACTCAGGAACCTCAATTACAATGCAAATTGTTTGGAGAACTAATCAAATGCATCCTTAGGAACTCATCATATTTCAATCATGCTATTCCAATATCTGCCTTATCTCCCAGAAGAAAAACCATGCTATTCAGATCCCTGTTATATTTCCCATGAAGAAAAATCCTAATCCCCCAATAGCAAGAGAGATCCTAACAATTTTTGTATACTCAATAAAGATGAAAAACCAGTTAGTCTTCCTCTGTCTCCTTCCACAAATCCACCCAAGATATTGTTCTAAATTGGTGCATGTGTAAAAACAGACTTAAAAGATCTCTTACCCCATGTGAGGGAAAACACCCCTGTTTCCTCCCAAGAGTTAAAATGAATATTAATGTGCCTATTCCAGCTTGCAGGTGTCGATAATTGGGTCTTCCTGCCTACATGGCTCTTTTCATCTTCGAGGCTAAAGTTAAGAATGTGATAATTAGCTCTTCTTGAGAACCTGCAGCCCACAGGATGGGAGGGGGAAAACAGGAGTGATGGTCTTCTAGAGGGTTCCAGCAAGAATGTGTTCTGATTGGATCTGAACCATCACTTGGCATCAGGTGGCTTTGGACTATAATTGGGCTCGGAGCCAAAGAGAGACCATGCTAGCATCATGATTCTGGTGGACTGAGGCTGGCTATGTAGAGAATGCTTAAGCATTGGTCTTTTATACTGAAACTTTACGATGGTCTTCTTGAATACAAGGTATTAATGCTAGATAGAAAGTTAGCTTCTTTTGTTTTTCTCTGTTGCTTGGGTTTAAGAAACAAATTTATTTATTTAATAAACTTAATATATATTTTACCAGAGTTTGATT
The DNA here is from genome assembly GCF_001447785.1 of Gekko japonicus. Taxonomy (NCBI): domain Eukaryota; kingdom Metazoa; phylum Chordata; class Lepidosauria; order Squamata; family Gekkonidae; genus Gekko; species Gekko japonicus. Next base: position 1,105,743 of record NW_015170286.1, on the reverse strand, counting down.
TCTTGTACACACCAGCCCTGGGAACCCATAGGGGGCAGGTTTAGGCTCCTTGAAATGGTGGCAGCTTAAGGGAATTAGGGCCTTTGTGTACAAGACACAATTATTGGCAACACACTCTCTGGATCATCAGTATGGTTGTTACTTTGGTGAGTCGGGATGGAAGAGTTAGGAAAGATGGCAGCAGAAGAGTTACCAGCAGCCTTGCAGAAATGGACATTACCCTGGATCAAGATTTGGACATACAGGCAGATGCTAGGAAGCATGGAAATGCTGGGAAGAAGAAGAAGAAATGACAAGGAAGAAAAGTTGTGTCTGGGAGCTACAGCTGGAGGACTCCAGGCAGAGAGGCTTATCAACAGCTTGAGTAGGTTGGGAGAGCAAAAAGGCCAAGGAGTTTTTGGCAGATTTATTGGCCTTTTGAGGCAGCCAAGGCTCTTCAGCCTCCAGACATTTCAGAGGCCAGCATAAAGTCAGCAGGGAGCAGGGGAGCAGAAGCAAGCATGTGCCAGCCCAGGGCTCAGCTAAGGAATGAGGGAAGGACCAGTGCAGAGGTCTGCAGGAGGCACACTAGCACAAGAAGCAGTGGTGTTAAAAGGGAAGTCAGCCCAGAGACCTGCAAGGCCTAGTTACAACTTTTATGGATTTACAAACACAGCAGAATGTCATGGAATTAGGGCCTGGATTGAGCCCCAGTCCTCTGTTAAATTTATGATACTTTAATTTCTACAGTAAATTAGCCTCTATAGGTGAATCTTTGGTTCTGTTTCCCAGGAGGTTTCATGACTCTGCTGGTGCTGTGGCCCTCTCGTACTGATAACACTGTACATGATTCTTGCCTAGAGGATCTTTATACATTCCAGAAGCTAGTGATGTCACTATGAGAATTAAAAAAGAACAAGAGGAGGAGGAGATTGGATTTATACCCTGCCCTTCACTTGGAGTCTCAAAGTGGCTTACAAACTCCTTTCCCTTCCCCTCCCCTCAACAGACACCCTGTGAGACAGGTGGGGCTGAGAGAGCTCTTTCAAGGACAGTGCTTGTCAGAACTATGGCTTGCCCAAGGTCATCCAGCAGCTGCAAGTGGAGGAGTGGGGAATCAAACCCAGTTCTCTCAGATTAGAGTCCGCACACTTAACCACTACACCAAACTGGCTCAGTCAGTACATCGGGTCAATTCTAGTTTGGCCTGTGTCACATTCATGGCAGTCCTATGTGATAGGTACGTTAGAAGGTACATTAGCTGCTATAGGTCCAAGAACGATATATGCTTCTGATTGACCAATGGTCAGGGTGGGCAATCAACAGCTTCATGTGAGACCTTGGTGGCTGTCCAGATTGTTATATTGAGTTTTATACAAGTGCACTATTTGAAGTATTGGGTTGAAATATTCTGTGTTGAATACTGAAATGCTAGAAAGTGTTTTCTGTCTTAAAAGTGTATAATGGAATAAATTAAGCTTTAAGAACCATTGTCACTCTCTATACTAGATTCAGCCCCTTGCCAGTCTCCATCCAACCAATGAAAGAACTCAGGGGAACTGGGGGGGAGGGGTCCCAGTTAAAGTCCTGGGTCCCAAAATCCCACAACACAGATGAACTTGCTGCATCGCGGTTCTGACAGGGATTGGGAGAAGTGGAAGTTCCCCATGTTTCCCTGCTATACCTTTTGTCCTTTGAATTGATATGTGATGATGTCATCACACTGGGCACGTTGGCACAAATGTGGCACTTTGAGGGCAGGGTTCCCCCCACCGGCTGGTGGATCGGGGGCCCTGAAAATGGGCAAACTGCTTACCCCAGCGGGGGAATGACAAGCCTACTAATGGGAGAACTACCAGCTGGTGCTCAGGACTATCAACAGTTTAAGAGACTGGTCAGGCAGTGTTTTGGTCTTTCAGAAGATCAAGTAAGGTCAGTCAAGGCTACATTTTTGAAAAGCGAGCCCTAAACCTAAGGAGACCTATGCTGTGTTTATGTCAAGCTTGACAAGACTCCTTATGAATGGAGGCCTCCCAGGCCTATACGCATGCCCAGTTGCGAGGTGTCATTATTTGGGAGCAGTTCTTACAAGCCCTGCCGTAACTCATCACTGCTTTGGTTCAAGCCCACAACACAGCCTGAGTGATATGGTGTTGTTTGCTGACCAACTTACAACACAACCCTGCTATGAGCAGAAGGGGCTGAAACCATGGAGGCCAAGTGTGGAGAAGAAAGAAGGACAGTGGCTTAGAGGGCCTTAGATGAGCAGCCGAGTGAGTTTTGCCAACTGTCCTGGACAGAAGACCATGCTAACTTCTTGATTCTTGTGAACTGAGGCCTGGACTATGATATGCTTGCCTATGTAGAGAATGCTTAAGCTTTGGTCTGTTATACTGAAACTTTTAAGATGCTGCTATCTAATACAAGGTGTTAATGTGTTAGAGAGTTAGCTTCTTTTGTTTTTCTTTGTTGCTTGGCTTTAAGAGTTTGTGTTGCCTTAAAAATTATTTTTTAAGTAATAATAAACTTTATATATATTTTACCAGAGTTTGATTTCTTGTGTACACCAGCCCTGGGAACCCACGGAGGTCAGATTTGGACTCCTTGACACCCCAGGACTTAGGAGTGCATATATAAAGGCCACATACAAAAACTGATTAAATGACAGAATGCAATAAGTAGGAATAAATGGACAGTATTCCCAATGGAGGGAAGTAAGCAGGAATAATATTTAATTTGTTCATAATTGGGAACTTCCCAATGGAGGGAAGTAAGCAGGAATAATATTTAATTTGTTCATAATTGGGAACTAGGGGTGTGTAGTTAAGTGGCCAAGACCAGGGCTATTTTGGGGCAGGAACGGAGTTCCGGCTGGCTTCAGAGTTGGCCACGCCCACTACAGCCCAAACCTCTGCGTGCGTGGCTACAGAGGGAAGGCCTGGAGAGTGACACCCCTGCCCAGAAACTCCAAGGCGGGCAGGCTGGGGGGGGGGGCCTGGAAGGATCGGGGAAGGCTTGCCTGGGCTCCCCACAGCCAAGGGAAGTAATGGGGTGTGGCCTATTATGCTAATGAGTTCCTGCTGGGCTTTTTCTACAAAAAAAGCCCTGGCCAAGACTGCAGATGACACAAAATTATTCAGGATAGTGAATATCAAGGATAACTGTGAAGAGCCCCAAGAGGATCATATATTGGGTAAGTGGATAACAATGTGGCAAACAAAATACAATCTTGGTAAGTGTAAGGTGATGCACATTGGGACAAAAACTCTCAACTTCAAGTATAAGCTAATGGGGTCTGAACTTGCTGAGACTAAGAGGGAAAAAGAACTTGGGGTAGTAGTGGATAGCTCAATGAAAATAGTAGATAGCTCAATGAAAACCCAGTGTGCTACTGCAGTGAAAAAGGCAAACTCTGTTGTGGATTTTTAGGAAAGGGACTGAAAATAAAATGGCCAGTATTATAATGTCTCTCTATAGATCTATGGTGTGGCCTCATTTGGAATATTGTGTGCCGTTCTGGACACCATATCTTTAAAAAAATAAGATATTGCAGAGTTGGAGAAAGTACAGAAGAGGCAACAAAGGTGATTATGGAGTTGGAGCCCTTTTCCTATGAGGAAAGTCTGAAGAGTCTGGGACTTTTCCATTCAGAATAGAGATGATTATGGGGGGAACATGATAAAGGTTTATAAAATTATGCACAGGGAGGAGAGAGTTGACAAAGAGATTTTTTTTTCTCCCTCTCCCCAAATACTAGAACATGGGGAGCCAATGGAACTGATGGGCAGTAGGTTCAGGACAGACAAAAGAACATACTTCACACAAGTGATTAAAATGTGGACTTTGCTACAAGAGGATGTAGTGATGGCCACAGGCACAGACAGCTTTAAAAGGGGATCAGATAGATTCATAGAGGTGTAGAATTTTGGGGATATTTGCATATTGGGAGGAGTGTGTGTAGTGAGTGACTGGAAAAAATAAACCTGGGGAGGGGGGTGGAGCAAAGAGAGGCCTAGTTGTTTGTCTCTCCAAGGACTGGACTGCTGAAAGGCGTCAGCTGAAGAGGCTTTTGTCTGGTGTGGGCCCTCCCTTGATGGACAGCACTTCTTCTGGAGGAGGTGAGGCCCCAGACATATCTGACTGAACTGAGGCTGATTCCTTCTCTCAGATGGTGAGGAGAGAGGCCCTGCGAATATCCCTTCCTACTGGAGGCCTGCTTCAGAGGGACTGTTTTTCCTTCCTACTGGGGGCCTGCTGCTAATGGACTGTGACTGGACCAGCTCCAACAAGAGAACAGTACTTCTGGAACACTGACTACTGGACCTTTGGTTTGGGAAGGGAAAGGAGTTTGGGGGTGGGAAGTACAATACCCTGTGTGCAGAACTGTACTTTTCTTGTTGTAATAAATAGTTGCTTTGCTTAAGCCAAGGTGTGTGAGTGGGAGGGGGGCCTCAAGAAAGGAGGCCCTAAGCCTTGCCCTTATTTCCAACGCCTGTGTTACAGAGGACAGGTCTATCAGTCTACTAGCCATGTTGTTGGGCCTCCAGAGGAACTGGTTGGCCACAGTGTAAGACAGGATGCTGGACTAAATGGACCACTGGTCATATCCAACAGGGCTTTTCTTAAGTTCTTATGTCACATGTGTGAAGTCCCGTCTCCCCATTCCTGGTAACAGATGTCAGCTGGTTCTCTTGGGATTTAACATCTACCTAGCAATGCTAAACCCTGGTGCTAGTCTTATGAATATGTGTCTTAGAGACTAAAGTAAACTTGGAAATTCTTAGTTAACATCTCAGTGCATGAGGCTCCTCTTCTATCTCTGTGGTAACTTCCTATTTATATTACGGGGCAAAATATACAAATTTATCTTTAAATACTAATTTACCAATATTAACAATATCAAATAACATTACCACTTTTTATAAAGGTCAACAAACACCGTACATAATTTCAAGCAAAATATATATTCTCTGCACTGTTTGTTTTTGTTATACTATTTATTGCTTTTTAAAATAAAAGTGTTAATTTGTAGACCACCTAGTTATACGATGCTGCAGTGCATAAATAGCAAATGAAATACATTTCACAGAATGTGCCAAAATGGACATTAGGTATTCATTCATATTTATGAACATAAAATGATCCACAGGATTCAGCTGCCAATGGGAAGAACAATCTTTTCCAGTGGTTAATCTGATGGTGAGTAGATTGCCAGACAGAAATCCCTGCACTCTAATTCCATCAAAGGTTAACAATGTAATCCTATGCAGAATTATTCTAGTCTAAACCCATTTATGCCAATAAGCTTAAACTGGAGTAACCCTGCCTAGGATTGCACTGTGAGTTTCTCATCATTAAACAAGCAATGAGATAAAATGGTAAAATGTATTTATAATGGAAATAAGAAAGCAAAAGAAAGCAAAAGTGATCAGTGTATACATGTGTGTACACACACAGACTATTCTGTTAATGCCTTTGACCTCCTTTGATTTGACCTAAGCAAGGCTGTTAAGGATAGGACCTTTTGGGGGTAATTAATTCATAGGGTTGCCATGAGTGGGAAGCAATTTGACAGTACTTAACACACACAAAAGCCTCTGTTAAAGGGAGAAGACATTTTTTTTCTTCAGGCTGCTGGCAATACTAAATTGTTGTGAAGCTAAAGTGAAACTCAGCCAACCCAATAATAATAAATAATGAAGGCAAGGGTCTTTTGGGGCCAGAGCGCATGGGAGCACTGCTCCGGCAGCCTAGGAGCCAGTGCAAATGGTGGCGTGGCAAGCCCTGCCCCCAGCTCCCCACGCCGGAGTGCTGGGGTCGGGGGAAGCCCAGAGATCCCCACAGCTGGGTCCCCCGAGCCCACGCAGGAGCGCTGGGCCAGGGGCAGGCCCGGAGAGCCCCGCAGCTGGGTCCCCTGGGCCCGCACAGAAGCGGTAAGTAAGGGATCGGGGGTGGGTGGGGTGGCAGGGGCTTGATGGGGGGTGGGAGAGCCTCCCTCCCTCCATCTCTTTGCCATCTTTCCCTCCTTTCCTTTTCTTTCCCTCCTT
>NW_015170286.1:1051726-1099700 GCF_001447785.1 Gekko japonicus | reverse complement strand
TTTCTCTTTCTTTCTTTCTTTCTTTCTTTCTTTCTCTCTTTCTCTCTTTCTTTCTTTCCCACCTTCTTCTCTTCTCTTTTTTCCTCCTTTCCCTCTTTTCCTATTTCTTCCCTTCTCTCTTTCTTTCCCTCCTTCTTTCCTTCTCTCTCTTTTCCTCTTTCCTTCCTTCTTTTCTTTCTTCTTTCCTTCTCTTTCTTTCCCTCTTTCCTTCATTCTTTCCTTCTCTCTACTCTCTCTCTTTCCTTCCCTCTTTCCTCCTTCTGTGGCCCAATTCTAGTGAGAAGGGGTTTAAACTTTAAACCCCTTCTCTCTTCGCTCCCCCCCCCGCAGGCCAGCTGAGGAAGGGAAGGGGAGGCTTTTGAAGATGCCTCCCTGCCCTTTTGCTTCCCCTTCTGACATCACTTCCGGTGATGTCAGGGGTCGTGGCATATGCTAATAGCCTAGTGGCTCTTTTTCTACGAGAAGACCACTGAATGAAGGTATAGAGTTCAGTGTCGTATAAAAGTAAGCATCTGATTTGTTTCCTTGCATTTTTAATTACACATATCACTTTTTCCTTTGATAAACTCAGAAGGGCTTCTACAGAGTTTTCATGCGATCTTCACTGCAGACACCTACACTATTCAGCCATAAAATGAGAACTCAAGATGGTCCTCTACAGTTTAAAACATTCAAAATCACACAGTATATAGAAACAAAAAAATCATTAAAACTTTATCAATAAAATGAAACAACTAAAACAGTCTATTGCTGCAATGTAATGCAGGCAAGTTTGTCATCAAAATCTTGATGACACTCAGCTAGCTGAGAAAAAACGATCCCTGAAACAGAAGGTCACACTGACCACCTAAGGGGCAGGATTCCACAAAGAGAGTGCCACATCACAGAACACTGTCTCTTGATGCCATCAGCTAAACTTCATGTGGTCAAGTAACTTGGAGCAATGTTTCAGCAGGTGTTCTAAAATTCTAAGGCTTAAGATGTAAGTAAGTATAAGTATTAAGATCTAAGTATTAGCTCCCAGTGGTGTGGCTGTTCAACTGTGTTCTGGTATTGTTTTATTGTATTTATTTATTAGCAAATTTATACTCCGCCCTCCCTGCAAAGCAGGCTCAGGGCGGTTTCCAACACAACATATAAACAGCTTAAAGACAGAATTATTAAAAACACTAGCAAAAGTATGTACAAAAAAGGTGTTTTGTTTTTTACTTCCATGGGAAAAACTCATTCTCTATTTGCTGAGACCAGTTTTTATGGCTACAGCCTTGTTTACTAGAGAGAATTTATTAATTTGTGAGATGACAAAATAAAAAGCCTAATGCATTTAAATCTAGATTTTTCCCTAGAGACACAGGTGTGTGTGTGTGTGTGTGTTTTAGAGTAAGCATTATTTTGAAAGTGGATTTAGTTCTCTCAAACAGGATTTTACAAGGAAAAAATAGTTTGTAAACAAAGGACTTCAGTTATCCACAGAGCAAATACAAGAGACCTTTAGATACTGTGCAAAGCAAACCAAACAGGAACTTACCTTGCAGGAGCATACAGAGCATCTGTCTTGCTTCAGAGTCCATACCTGGCCATTCCGTTTCAAGCTTCCTTCGTGTAGGCAGTCACCAGTGCAGGATGGTCCAGATGGACATAGGCAATCAAAACCCCCGGCCAGGTTCACACAGGCTGAATCATTCCAACAGGTGTGAGTCCGTAAGGCACATTCATCAATATCTGCGTAACACAGAAAATTTATTGGGCTTCAACTAACTCTGTTATAAGTTGCACCTAAGGAAAATCAAGGTTGGTGGATTATATAAGTCTGTACATACCTACTTTGTAGCCACATTGTTCATTCAAAAGGCAATGGATTTGTAAGCTATTTTTGCTTTCTGTTCTGTTATTACTCAACAAAGTATTATTAGAGCATTTGCTAGATGCTTAATAATTAAGAGCTAATGTGCCTACCACAAACAGCCAGCAAGGATGAACATTATTTTAAACAATTCTATGAATTTTATACTGAGTAGAAACAAATGCTCTCAGTTAGATCACATACCATTCTGATTTTTAAAAAAATATTATATTTTAATATAAAAACTGCGATACAAAATGGCGACTCTCTGACCACCGTTATACAATGAATAATATCATAAAAAGTCTGTATACAATAATAAAAGAAATCCCGCTTAGGAAGTCTAGGCTAATAGAATACCAATAATTTGTATTTGGCTTTAGAAATGGTTTCCCATTCAAAGGTGTCAATGTCTATTTGGGTTTTGTAAAGAAACAGAAAGCAGCGCAGAAATTGTAAGCTGTTGTGTGAGCTAAACTGATGGCAAGAACTAGACGCAAGATGTGAGACAAAAAGGAAAATAAATCATGGCACTCCCAAAGTGCAGTACAATGCAAGGGTCAAAAGGACTCCAGGGAATGTGGCATCAAGGAAAACCAGTTTATTATCCTAGGAATACATTATTATCTCATTAAGAACCAGTCCATACATTACCCTCAGATGGTTTCCTTGCTTATTTTACTTGCCACATGTATGGTTTATTTGTGTGAGCAATTTAAATGCTAGAGGATCACATAACAATCTGGCTCACAAAAACAGATGTATGATCTTCCATAAATTCTTTCATCAACATTTCACTGCTTGCACGAGTAGATCATTTGTGTGAGTGTTAAATGCGGTAGATGTCTTAAATGTGGTAGTGTTTTGATGTTTGCTGTCTTAGGGACCCTATTTGGGTGGAAGGGTGGCATAAAAATGTTTTAAATAAATAAATAACATATGAACCAGCTTTCACTACCCATAAAGTTAGAACAGTGTATGGTGTCTACCAGTTTGTCTTTCTTCTGGAGAAAGAAGGATAAAGCTGAAATTTTGCTAAGGTCATGTTAACAGAAATTTAAAAATTATATGAAGACATTTGAGCTCATTAATGAAACGGAACATACATTTCTGGCCACAGTGGTTCATGTTCTGATCATACTGAAGTTAGATTACTGTAATGCACTCTATGTAGGACTGCCTCTGAAAACTGTTTGGAAACTTCATGTTGTCCAAAATGTAGCAGCCAGGATACTGTCATGGGCTAGTTACACCTTTGGAGCACTCTCCCCCTTGAGGCTCACCTGGCGTCTACTTTACTTTCTTTTAGGTACCAGGCTTAAACATCTTTTTTTTTTAAACCCAGGCTTTTAATTATCAAGTTTTTAATAGTTTGCTTCTGTTTTATCAATAGTTTTTATGCTGCTTATATCTAATGACATTTTAATGGCTTTAAAAAAAAATTGCAAGCCACTTTGAACAGGATTCTGAAGAGGGATCATAGAAATATTATAATTTAAAAAACCTTTTTACTTTATTTATATCCCGCCTTTCTTCCCAATGGGGACCAAAGTGGCTTACACCAGTCACTTCTCCATTTAATCCTCACAACAACCTTGTGATACTCAATGCTTTTATTTAAATGGTGCTGATAAATTAAGGCCAATCCAATTACAGAATGGGTGGAACAGCTGCCCCTGAGACATGAGCCACTCATCATGATTCTATAACTGCAGTCTCATTTGCAATCTCCAGGGCTAGCATGTTTTCCAGACCAATTGAGGAAAGTACTAGAGGTGTTTGTATCTTAGGCCATGCTGATGTGTCATAAAGTAGAAAAAAAATTTAAAACTGTTTTCATTTATTTTCATTATTTTTTAATTTTTAAAACTTATTTAAATGACATCAGTTAACCCACAATCATAAAAACAGCATTAAACAACCACTGAGCTGCTAGAGATTTAGATTAATGTTTACAGTTATGAATAAATTTTAAAATACCAGTATTACACAGAGTTGGATAGAACAGCCAGTTTAAGAATCCATTTCAGTCCTCAACAACACAGAATTCTAAATACTTATAACCTTCACTGTATCCTCAGATTTCTGCAATAAAGTTAATTTTAACAATTTATATATTTCATTTGCTTTATTTAGCCAGTCTATTTTCTGTGGCCTTGACTCTGATTTCCAAACTTTTGCAAAAACCAGCCTTCCAGCACTCAATAAATATAAGGCAATTATTTGATATTATTTTGGAACAGACAATGTATAATTAAGCAAGACAAGCTCTACTGTTTGTCTCAAATTTAAACCACAGGCCAAAGATGATGGATTCCGATTCACCATCATTTCCAAGAACATCTCTGCTCTATCACAATACCACCACATATACAAAAGGTTAGCATTCCGTTGACCACAAAGCCAACAGTGATCATTACTAATTCTATAAATTCATGCAATCCTTATAGGTGAAAGATGCCACTAATGCAGCATTTTACAAATATTCTAACTACAATAGAAACTGGAAAAGAGGAACCTTGCATAAGTAAATGCAATCAAAATCTCAATTCTTTAGGCTATAGTCTAAACACTGCTTCCATTTTTAAATATAGCTAGATACAGGGGTCATTTCGTAGAAAAAGAGGTGCAGGAGCTCATTAACATAACTTATTAGCATAACTTATTTACATATGCCACACCCCCTGACATCACCAGAAGTGTGTCAGAAGGCAACACCCACCACTCAGGCTCCACTGGACTGTTTTGGATTGTTAGCTATTGGGGAGGGATGTGCAGATCTGCCCTCACAGAGGAGGGAGAGCTTGTACCTGAATAAAACTTGGACTTAAAGGTGCCACTGGACTGTCTTGGATTGCTAGCTATGGGGTGGGGGAATGCGCAGATCTGTCCTCACAGAGGAGGGAGAGTTTGTACCTGAAGGCGGGATGGGGGGGCTCTGCAACTTACCTGGCTGCTTTTTGCTCCTCGTGGCCTGACTGATGGCTGCTGGGAGCAGGGGGTGGGGCTCCGCTCCTGTGTGCTCCTGCAGGAAATGACCCCTGGCTAGATATTATATATTATTTTTATTATAGGTTGACATTTTGCCTTGATTCTGTAACACACTTCAAATCAATTCATCTCACATTGAAATTTCCCATTATATGGCTTATTCATAAAACTTCATACTTGCAAATATTGAAATAGAGAAATTATATGGTCACATCAAGACTTTACCAGTTCATAGAATATTCTTTTATTATTTTTACTAACTCATAAAAATGATCTGTTTGTCTCAGTCCAACAATTACATTGCTGCTTTGTCTAACCAATTTTTGGACTCAGCTCAACTGATGCCAAAAGAGAAAGAAGAGGAATCAGTTTCCATTACCATGTATCCCATGTTATCAAAATGACAACAATTACTAGACTGTTTTGAAATAATTTTTTTTAGAAGATCCAGTCTCTCAAATTGCAATATGTATCACTGGGTCTAACTACACTCTTCACCACTGAGCTAACCATAAGATTTTAGCCATGTGGTAATAGCCTACTACATTTGGAATTGCCAGTCCTCCAGATTTCCACTTTAACTAAACTTGTTTCCAGTCAATCTTTGGCAACCCCCCCCCTTCAAAATCCATAATAAGTTTCTGATTTTTTCCAAATCAAGGTCTCGGATATAACTAGGAAAATTTCAAAACAAAAACACTACTTTTGGAAGAACAAACATTTTAATCACATTAATTCTGTCAAATAAAGTTAAGTGTAAGGAAGCCTAATGCTCCAGTTTAGATTTAATTTCTGTGAGAACTGGTTCTAAGTTAAGTTTGCAAATCAAATTTAACTCAACTATATCTGAATCACTAATTACCTAATTACTGCTGAATGGGATGCTTCATGTTAATCTTTCATTACATTAAACAATAGTGCTTCGGCTTTAGAAATATATTTTATATCCTGATATTGCCCTATGATTATCTATAATTTTCTTAAGTTTCTTACTAGACTTATTAATATCTAACATAAAAATTGCCAAATCATTGGCATAAAAACAATTTTGAACAGTAATTTTGAATTTTGATCCCTTGAATCTCTGAAGAATCTTGTATATAGATTACTAATTGCTCAACCAGTATTGCAAAAAGTAGGGCTGAAAGAGGACAACCCTGCTTAACATCAATATTTTATTAGGTCTGATAGAAGACAAGATATTAGCAATGTTGCCAATGGATCAGAGTAGATAATTCTTGCCCAATTAATACAGGCTTTGCCAAAACCAAATGCTTTAAGCACAGCCAATAAGAATTTAGGTTCTATGCAGTCAAATGCCTTTTCCACATTGAGAAATATGAAGGCTGCTTTCAGGTTTTATTTACTACATATGGAATTACATTTAAAACTTTATGTATACTTGAAGTTAACAAACATTTAGGAATAAAACCATTTTGATTGCTAACTATATATTCTGAAATAATTTGTGCCAAGTGAAAGGAAAATGATTTTAAGATCCTATAATCATTTTTAATAAAGTTATAGGCTTACATGAACCAGTTTCTTTGCCATCTTTTCTAGGCTTGAACACTACTTTTCCTGTAGTCCATGAAACTGATAAGTGTTTTGTAGTATATATCTCATGTAATGCACTAAACAATGCAGAAAATAAATCTCCATAAAGACTTGATAATATTCTGTGATGAAACCATCCAGGCCAGCTGCTTTTTTTTTTTAAGATTTAATAGTTGAAATTACTTCTTGTAATGTTAAGGTATGAACTAATCAGCTCTTATAACCTTTGGTGAAAACAAATGGATTTTCTTCTTTTTCCATATAAGCACATAGTAAATAAAATAGAATGCTTTCTGCAGATAGTAAGGTACCAAATTTCAAGCAAGTCTGTACAAGATTGTGGAAATACTGAATGATCCGGAGGTTCCAATTATTAAAAGTCAATAAGCAGAAGCAAAAGTAGGCCAATCGAGGGCTGTCATTTGCAAACTGAAGTTTGGGGGGTGGGGGATGTAGTGGTGGTGGGGGCCTCAGTCATCTTTGGACATCTGCCACATCTTTCCTTTATTAAAAGACTCGCTTAAAAAAAGGGATTTTTTAAAAGTGGAGATGTTTGAAAGTATCAGAAGCACTTTGTTTTTAAAAACGCCTGGTTAGAAACCCCATTTTTTTCGCAGCAGCCCAGCAGCAACAGTTCCCTCCTCCTCCTTTTCCTTGGGTCTCTGCGTCTCCCCTTCTCCTTCCAGAGCAGCCCTCCCCTTGCAGCCCTCAGCCCTGAAGTTGGCTAGAAATTATCAGATATTAAAGTTGACCAAGTCTTAGATATTATGTATTATATTGTTATATTTTACTGATGTGTTTTATTGTTTTAGATTGTGAAGGCCTATGGTCATATATAATAAATTTTCTACCTACCTACCTATAATGTTTGGTAAGCTGTTGTATCTTTAAATACTTAAAAATCTATTTTTCCAGTTGCAGAATTATCACTAGTACATGGGTTCTTAAAATACTTCTCAAATGTCATTGTTATTTCAAATAACTGAATTTTTCCCCCCTTTGGTTTATGCTTATTTAATCTAGCTGCTATCAGCTTGCCTATTCTACCCCCCAACTCCTTTTTGGGGCTTTTTTTTGGTTTGGAAATTCATTTAAATATCTCTTATTGAGTCCAAAGAAAAAAGATAAGGAGACTCAGTATAATTGCTGCAGACTTTTTCCTATTTATTATATTTACCATACTGGATCTACCATACTGGATCTAACTAGCTAATTATAAATGCAGCAATCTATAGCCTACTCGATGAAAACAATTAATTGACAAGAGAAAAAAGAGTGTATGCCAATAGTAATCTTATTACTAATTTAAATCAGGATATTCACAGGCATAGTATTTATGCAAGAGAGAATTAGGCCAGCCCACCATCTCAGGGTGGCAACAACAGAGGAGTCAATCCACTTCCTTACCCTACCAGTTGATACCAGAGAGCACAGAGGTGTGCATTACATGACCGGATACAGGGTATCCAAATTCAACAGGTGAAGTGCTACTGCTTCTCCCGCTGTCTCCCCCATCACCTCTCCTAGATATTCTCAATTTCTTCCTTGCTCAAATGGTCAACCAGATAGTAATTCAAAGCCACATAAACCTACTTTCCTTCTCATCATTCCTGCCCTCCCCGAGTTCTGAATTCATGTTAAGCAAGGAAGCACAATTAGATCAGCAGTAGTAAGGGGAATTCAGTGATGCAAAGGAAGATATTTTACTAGAAGCTGCCTTCATGCAATAGAAACTGAACCCATAAAAGGTTGCTAGAGGAAATAAAAGAGCTGAGGATTGGAAATTTAAACAGACTCAGCAATCTCAAAAATTTGTATAGTCACAAGGTTTTCTTAGCTTAGTCTATGTGATAATCACTGAACATCTTAAAAAGTGCATAGATACTGTCAAGGATCTAAGACCCTTGTTCAGCTTCTCGTTTTCTCAAATATTGGTTCAGGCTTGATTCTAGATCACAAACTGAGTTTAAAAGTTTAAGTGGAAAACAACTGAGTTGCAGGGAAGATACAGCAAAGCTAACCTCATGGCTAGGTAAAACCCAAGTACATGGAGGAAAGCTTCTATCAACTCCCTTATAAGGACAAAACCATGACACCATGGTAACCAATTAACCACATTCCATTCAATTAGACATCATGGTTTGCACCTTTGGGAAATGCTCGGACTAGGCTGCAGCTAGCTCCTGCCATTTCATCCTCAGGTCACATGCTTAGCAACAGGTCATACCATCACTGACATCATGAGCCAAGGTTCTGATTGGTTTAGGGGCCCGAAACCATGGATCCTTTGGTCTTAAGTATTAGCCTTTTCAATTATCAATTGACAAGGCATGAAAAGCCTCTTGCTGTTTGATTTTGGATGTGTTCCTTGAAACCTGCTTGACATGGGTTAAGCACCTTGCCCATGCTAACTCTGGAGAGAGTTAGACTTTGCTTGCTGAACAATTTTTGAATGGTAACATCTTGCAACTTGCATTCTTGTTTTGAACCAATACCTTACTGTGTAGTTAGCCTCTTATAAATTAGCTTTCTTGTTTTTGATTCCTCACTGCTTATCCTTTTTGAAATATTCTTGCACACTTTTAATAAATTTATTTTAACTACATTTGTAGTCTTTTGTGTTCAAGTGCCTTCAGTCCTAATTTCAGCTCCTAGACCAATTGCTAGCCTACGAAGTTAACTGATTAGTGGAAAATCATTTCTCTTTTTTTAAGATCCCCGAAGGGGATTTTTTTATTTTTTATAATACTACATAAACTACAAAGAAAAGAAGGGAAGGGGAGCTACAACTAAGGAGAAAGAAAAGTAACCCACACTAAACTAAAACCCCAAGAGTAGGAGATCGTTACCCTGAAAGACTGCAGTTAGTGATGGGGGAAAAAACTGTTAATAAACAATATACTTTGTGAGATCCTGTCTTTCTAAGCTTATGTGTTAGTTTATTACTTGTTATGAGAAGATTTCCGGAGCATCTCCTCCAGCTCTCTTCGTAAGGGCAATTTTCAGAGTCCTTCAGCCTTTACATCTATGCTAATTCTCTCTAAAGTCTTGATGGCTTCTTAGACGTTCACTCGAAATTCTGCAACCCTCCTCCGTCTCCAAAGGGATAACACTGCCACTCTTAAGCCTCTTCCTTCTTGGTCACATCCTCGGGGCCCAGTGGCATCTCACAGGCTTCTTGATCTTGAGGTCAGGTTCAAGCTCTTTTCTATCAGCCGAATTTAAGACGACACTTTCGAAAAACATCTGCCGGGAAGGAGTTAAGTAAATCTTTTCTGTTTCTTTCATGCTTTCTCTCCTTATCTCTTTGAGATTGCTGTTAGTTTTAGTGTCCATCTCTTTTGCTTTGACAGCCCTCTGTTCCATCTTTTCTGCTGTTGTTGCCAACATGAGTTGTTGATTTATCTTGGCAAGCTGATGGTTAATACCAACAAGTTGCTCAAGAATCAGCTTGGTGGCTTCTGCTATGAGTTCTATAACTTTCACTTCCCTTCTTCTCGGAGTTGTTTTCGCTGACTTTTTGGGAGTATCCGCCATTTTTACACTTTAATTCCAATATAAAATTGTTTTCTCCCCGGCTCTGAAAATTGCTTACACACTGGAAACTCATTTCTCCAAGCATCCAACTTTGTAGGGCTGACTTTCTTGTTTAGCTCCTGGAAGGTTAGAAGCTTGCCTCTTGGCTTCGGACTACTGGGATAGAAAAGGGGCTGGTGGCAGCTCACCAGACTGGTGGTGAAGGTTCACATTGCCAGGATTTTGTAATTATGTGTTTTGCAGCCCCATAATGCAAACACCCTTGGACTAGAGGTTTGTGACAGATACATTTAAATTAAGCAGCACTAAAATTACTAGCTCACTTCCTGTGAGAGAGGTGGCAGCCCTAATGAAATACTATAGTTGAAAAGAGGTGTTTGGGTAAAACTTTAGAGCCCGCTTTGCACCTATTTTAACTGTAATGCAAATTAACTACACACTATAAATTTACTGAAAAATGACTTACATTGCGTTATAGCACAGAGATTTACAGTTAGATGAAATTAAAGAAATAACTACATGTGCACAAGTTTTATATTAATGTTTACATGCGAATATAAGCCCTGCAATGTGGGACGTAGAAATAACAATGACATTCTGGACTCTACACCTTCTTTCAGTGCCAAGAGAATGGAATCAATAATAAGACTATTGATTTTTCTATCCTGTAGCAAGCTGCATTAATGCCTCACTAAACACAAATTAGTCATGTTTTCCTGTACCTCCCTCTTCCAAACCATCATGGGAAAGAAAGACAGCTTGGGAAAGATAATAGAACGAAACCTAACAGAAGGGAAAAGATACTCTGCTCACTCTTGCCCTTGTGCTCTGACTCAGCCTGCCCTAGGCGGCTTGATAAAAAAAAAAAAAAAAACCAAGGAAAGAATCACCATCACACTCCACATGCAATTGAAACCTCAGTTTACATTCATGTTGTCATTAAATGCTTCTTCTTCCCCAGAAAACCTTCCTGGGAGTGATGGCTTTGTGGTCTCACTTCTGACAAGAGAAATAATTTGATCATCATTTTAAGGAATGTCAGTACACACATTCTTTAATACTATTACTTTTCTCTCATTGTTACGTTTAGCAACACATGCAGCTTGAAAGGGACACTGCATATTTGGGTGTCTTCCACACTAGGATGGGATTTTGTGGTTCCCCCATTACTAGTGTGGTTGCAGATGAAATGCAGTAGCAACGTGTCTTCCACATAGCAGGTTTCCCTGCAATCTCACTGTGCCAGTTTCCCAGAAGTGGCCAAGCCCACTCCTCTGGGCTAACAGGGTTTTTGCAACTTTTTTTTTTAAAATTGCACTAGAATATCATTATAATGACATACCATTGTAACTGTAAGTGTAGCAGGTTCTCTGAATTTTCAGCTCTCATTAAAAAACAACAACAACCTAGTCTGTATCTCCTTCATTTGAAAATATATGCCTTTTTTTCTATCTCCTTAAGAACAGAGACTGACTTTTTTGTGTAATGAAAACAGAGAATTCAGAGAATATGCTAGACCTATTGTTATAACAGTATGCAGATATGATAGTGCTAGTTTTTTTAAAAAATAAAAGCCCACGGTGGCAGTGGGAGGGAATGCTGCCAAAAGAGGGTCAGGGGAAATTGCTGCCACATGGGCCAGACAATCCGAATTTTCCTGTCCAGACAGCAGCCATACAGACTTTACTGCAATCTTTCCCTCCCTAAACTCTGAAGAAAAGTAGGTTTGGGAAAGACTGGAGAAAAGCTGGGGAAACCCCTAGAGATACATGAATGCACCACAATGCTATGGGGAAAGAGGGAAAAAAACCCTGCTTCCTAAAAGCACTGACCTCATGGCAAATAACCCATGTGGAAGACTTTCATGAAAAGGTAGCCCAGTAGTTTAAAATCAGACCTCATTTCGTCCTATGCACCAGGTGCTAGTAATTCATGACAAGGGAAAATACATAACTGTATGAAAACTGAGGGAAAGGATATTTTGATAGTCAAAGGTTAGTTTTACATCTTTTATTTATTTATTTATTTATTATTTATTATTTGTATTTCTATCCCGCCCTCCCCGTAGGCTCAGGGCGGCTTACAAGTCATATTACCAAATCATAACATAACATAAAACAATACATACATTAAGATTTTTAAAACCAGTTATAATCATAGAAAAATATATTCAGTACTCCTCGCATAAAAACCAAGATGGCTATCTCTTGAAATCTCATTCAAGTGCTTCTTAGTAGTCCTCCATGTATTTTATGAAATCCCTGTACAAATATAGCCATACCCTTGCTTCAGTGCTTTCACATTAGTAAGACGCAAACATTATTTCCCAGCTAAGTTAAGGTTTTACTTTATGCCATACATAATATGCAGCAGGATTAAAGCACAGATTATAAAAGTAGATTTCATAGCTGAAAACTAAAAAGATTTCACAGTTGACGATAGGGTCATGTTGTCGACAAAATTCTATATAATTGCTTTACTTGTGAAACAGGCTCTAATTTTGCTTCCATGCAATTTAACAGATTTATGAGAAGCCAGATGTTAGCAATTATGGAAACCAACATTATTCATATTCTCTGTACAACAGACCTGTTTGCACTCTAAAAGCCAACTTAATCTATTATACATATATCCAAAGGAGAAAATACTTCCTGTTGAGAAAACATACATAGCATATTCCAAGTGATAGGTGATGTCAAAAATCAGTCATTCAACCAAATAAATGATCAAGAATCAATAAAGCAAAAGCCAAGCAATATAAATTGTGTTGTTATTAATCTGTTTAAATCCATATTATCCATAATGCAAATAAAAGTTTCTGTATTGTTCAATCACTTTTGTTATTTAATAACTTTTATTTATTTATTTATCACATTTTTATCCCACCCTGCCCGCAAGTGGGCTCAGGGCGGCTCACAACAAGGGCACCAAGTGCCAGTATAAAACATTAAAAACAAAATAAAACAATCAATTTAACATTAATAAAGTGCTCAGTGATCTTATTGCTGCAAGCAAATCAAGATGAAGGCTTAAGAATATTAACCCAGGGGATAGTAACCCAGGGCAGATCCATCGCGGTACTGTAAAGTTTTATATTGGGCCGTCCCTTGCGGTAGTTGGTGAAGGTGGTAGTGGCAGCTCTTAATTAAAAGCCTGGCGGATGAGCTCCGTCTTGCAGGCTCTGCGGAACTGTGAAAGGTCCTGCAGGGCCCTGATCTCCTTCGGGAGCTCATTCCACCAGATAGGAACCATTACCGAAAAGGCCTTGGCCCTGGTTGCCACAAGCCTGGTCTCTCGGGGGCCTGGAATCACAAGACGATGTTGGGCCCACGACCGTAGTGCTCTCTGAGGTATATATGGGGAAAGGCGGTCCCTCAGGTATGTCGGACCCTGGCCATATAGGGCTTTAAAGGTAAGTACCAGCTTTTTGAAGCGGATTTGGAACGCTATTGGCAGCCAATGCAGCACTTTCAGCCCAGGCCGGATATGGTCCTGTCTAGGGAGACCCATCAAAAGCCTGGCCGCAGCATTCTGCACTAACTGCAGCTTCTGAATCTGCGACAAAGGCAGCCCCATGTAGAGAGCATTACAGTAGTCTAATCTCGAGGTGACTGTCGCATGGATCACTGTAGCTAGGTCATCGCAGTCGAGGAAGGGGACCAGCTGCCGAATCAGCCGAAGATGGAAAAAGGTCGAGCCGGCAGCGGCTGCCACCTGGGCCTCCATAGGAGGAATCCAGGAACACTCCCAAACTCCTAACCTCCAACGTTGGCACCAAAGGCGCCCCATCGAAGGTCGGGAGAGGGAACCCCACTCCACAACCACCCTGACCCTATATAATTGCTTTACTTGTGAAACAGGCTCTAATTTTGCTTCCATGCAATTTAACAGGACCTCCGTCTTCGCTGGGTTTCGTTTCAGCCGTTAGTCAATTGTAAAACTGCAGAAATGGCATACATACTGAAGTTCAAGAGAATAAAATGAATTGTGCCAGGTGTATTTGAAAACAAGTCTTTTCCAATATGAATGTCCTCTCCCATTCATTAAGTTTTGAAGATATGAAACTGTCTTATGCTCAGCCCATCTTTCCCCAATATTGTCTCTGTGTTTGGCAACATCCCTTTAAGGGCTCAAGGGCATTTCCCATATCTGATTTCTGCCATCCTTTTAAACTAGAGATGCTGGTAGAGTCCTGTGCTCTACCACTGAGCTATGACTCCTTCTTGGAAAACCTTTAAAACCCCTGTATTCTGGAGAAAAGGTATGTATGGCCATGGAGAAGAGAGTTTTCAGAATTCTTCCATCTAGCTACTTCTCTGAATCCATTCAGCACAGTGTTCCAACACATATTTTTATATCTCCTCCATAATTTCCAGGGAAGACTTCTGAAGCTTCATTTGGTTGTTCTGTAGTATCCAACATTGGAATGACATTAATTTATTTAATTTATAAAGAGGCTGTTCATGCTCTCACTTAAAAGTTTGCTTTGGGGTGCAAAATCAACTTCCATCAAAACCCAAGTGCTGTGTACATAAAATTTTGATGACAGGATCAGTAAGACATTTTTCACTAAAGTGTCTTGAGAAAGAAGTCTTTTATCACCACAACCATGGCCATATTTACCTGGATATCCCACTGGGTTCAATGGAGCCTTCCAATAAGTGTGCACTGGGTTGCAGCATGAGTTCTTCAGGTGCTGCATCACAGCTAAGAGAAGACGTGTTCTGCTTTGAACCTCATCTCAGCTACAAATACATTTGGTGGCCTCAGGTAAGCCCCCTCAGCCTCAAGCCACTTTATACAGTATGGACAGCATAATACAATGGTTCTCCTCACAAACTGTTATAAAGATTACTATCATAATCTGTGCACCAGAAAAGCACAGTGAAATGCTTAGGATATTATTTGGTGCACCTGATTGGCTATAGAGTAGGGACAAGAAGAAGTCAAGATCATTGAAATAACTGTTTGAAGAGTTCTTCAAGTTTTTAGCAGAGTAAAAGAGGAGTGAGAAAGAGACATGATGCTAATTGCACTTGCAATTAGAAAAATTGATATGAAATACCTTGGGTAAACTACATGATTTTCCTGGCATGAATCTTAAATGAATTTATGCATGAGCAAAGCTCTAGTGAAATCACCTGAACAAGCAAAGTGTGTTCTGTATCACAATGGATAATTTCCAGTGACTTATAGCTTGATTAAAGAATGTGTCCAGGACTTGTTGTCCAAAACTTAGATGAAAACATAATGAAGTATGTTTCTCATGTAATCTGCATAAGTACTTAGCAAAAAATTCTCTCCTATAAAAATGCTAATTTTGAAGCAAATCTGAAACAAACATTCTTTGACAGCCAACAGCCTGACATTGGAAGAAGCAAAGGACCTTTGTGAATGTCTTCATTCATCACTGAGCTAGCAGGTGACTGCTGCCATGACAAACTCATTAACTAAATTAAATCCCAAGAGAACAGTAAGATAAACATGGCTCTCCCACTTCTTTTCTGTGAATGCTATGTGCCAATTCATTTGCCAAACATTTTGTTATACTGATTTTTAGAAATACTGAGTATTATTTATAGTACTCATTGAACTAGACTTATGGCCTAAAACTGCCCTTTGCTCCTGCTGGTCTTATTATTATTCAGAGCAACCAATGTACATTTCATTTATTTATTTACATGCTTTCCAGTAGATTGCTCAAGATGATGTATTGGTGGCACTTACAGAGTTTTGTGAGACACACACACACATGAAAATGAAGAAACAGGGCAGCAAGCAATGAAGGTCCTGTCCATACGAGGCCTTTTGGGCCGGGAGCGGGATGGAACAGGGGCGGAGCAAACGGGCGTGATCCCACCGCAACATCTGGGAAGCGTACCGTCTCCGTCCCAGATCCGGCCCTTCCAGCGCTGCTCCGCACCAAAAAAGAACCACCTACCGAGGTGGTTCTTTTCGAAGGGCTGCAGCAACGCTGACCGTGGGATCGCCGGCGCGTCCTTGCGCTGGCGCATCCCCGGCTCCTGGCCAAACTGTGCATGTGTGAGCATGCGCAATTCGCCAGGCTCCCCTCCCCACTGTCGCTTTCTCCCCGGCATCTGATCGTGCCGGGGAGCGACGGCGCCGCAGCTCGGGGGATCCGTGAGATCCCGCCGCACCGTCTCAACTTTGCTGCGGCTCACATTAGCCGCAGTTCGAGCGTCCTTTTCCCTGCCGTGTGGCAGGGACCGAATAAGAGCAAATGAATTCATGGGGGTGGGGTGTGTGTCAAAGGATTAGGCTATGGCCATGTGTGTATAATTGCAGCCTCCAAGGACAGTGATTGATCCTGCCAGAAAGCACCAACAATTTTAAAAACTTAATTAAGAGTCATATGCGCCCCCACAAGAACAACAACAGATTCTTCCACTCCCAAACCTTGCCCACACGTTTTGTTTCGAATGTGTCATGTTGTAAGGCTTGTTCGTTGATAGATCATCCCTGAAGCACAGGAGCAAGGGAGCCGTGGCTCAGAGTGCACCCCTTCCTCTCCTTTTGCTTAATTACCTTTGTGAGTAGTTTACCTCTGTGATTTCAAGAGTTCCCCATAATGAGAGCAACCAAAGACAGAACAACAGTGAAAACAACAGTTTGGATACTATTGCAGGTTCGTTTACCTTGTTTCCTTGACAACTTAAACTGATCTTTTGACACCAAGCTTACTCCCCAAGTTATTCTGCATTTAGCAAGGGTATCTATCTTTGCAGTATGTTCATGAATATGCAGTTCTAAGAGGTAACATGCCAGGGTTGGAAAACATGATAAACTGTCACACTGATGGGGGGGGAGAACCTTGCTAGAGTGCTAATTTGAACTTCAGCGGTACATTAAGCCATTACAATATAATCAGATGTGACAAATGTATGCCAAGCTTCCCAGAAACGTATGTACAAGTTAAAACTATAAACATTGCTTTGACAAATAACTTTTCACAGGCAACTTGTCACTTTGCAAGCAATTTATTTTCTACTTTTTAAAAAAGAGATCTAGCAGTACAATTTAAAACCACTAGTACGGTTTTAAAGGGATTGTGAAAGTAATGTTCAGGACCCAGGAAACTTTTAATGCTGCTGTACTTAAAACATCCATGGTCATAACAGAGACTTTGAAATACTGATAGCACACTGGATTTCTTTCCGTTTAAAATTGATTTTCTATAAATAAAAACTAAAAATTACCAGCTTAATGTACTTTAAAATAATTCAGCGCATCTTTAAATATTCATGGCTCCTTTCTCTTTTAAAATACAATAGATGGGCTGTAGCATATGAAACATTGAGAATTAAAAATTATTCTGGTTTAAAAGCTAGCAGAATGAACACATGAGCCAGATCACTGGTCTATCAAGGTCAGTATTGCTTACTACAGGCCATTGCTATTAAAATAAACCAGGATCTAACATAGAGTTGCCAGCTCTGGGTTGGAAAATACCCGGAGATGTTGAGTGTGGAGCCTGGGGAGAGTGGGGGTTGAGAAAGGGGGGGGGACCTTAGCAGGATATAATGCCACAGAGTTTAGCCTCCAAAGCAGCTATTTTTTCCCCAGGGGAACTGCTCTTGGTTGCCTGGAGAGCAATTCTGTGGGAGATCTCCAGGTGCTACCTGGAGGTTGGCAACCATAACAACAGGATTAAAAATACACTCTGAGCAGCCTAAAAATGATCCCTGGGCCAGAAGCAGAAATGTTTAAAAGATAAATACCCTAGTTAAAATCCCGAGCAAAAAGGAAAGTTTTAGTCTTGCATCTGAAAGAAAGTTAGGCACCAAGCAAGTGTCACAGGGGACAGCATTCCAAAGGCAAGGTGCGACCCACTGAAATAGCCCTGTCTATTGTCCACCCACCTTACTTCTGAAGGCAGGGGCACAGAGATTTTGTGTGTACACAGCAAGTTTACTGCAATTTGTTCCCACTGTAGATTTGATTGGGATTTTTTTCGGGTTGGGATGACCACACATCTCTCCCTGAACTGCTTGCATCACACAATGAGGCTCTGGGCACCGTTCAGATAGCCTGCCGCTTGGGCAGCACTGTTTGTTTTGTTTTTTTTTAAAAATGGCTTTGTGCATGCGCATATACACATGGCCGAATTACCGCTCCCACTGGGACTCACCGTATTCCCTTGTTCTTGCAGGTTCCCCCCGAACAGCAAACAAAATTAACCGGTGATGTACAACTGAGTGCTCGAGCCTATATGTGTGCTTGAATGTTTATACATTGAATTTATTCAGCACAGGATTGCTCATGCACACAATGATGGAAGCTTGTAAAAAAAAAAAATCACGAGAAGGATGTTCAGATGACCTAATTTCAATCATTGCAAGAAATGGCTGTCCAGATCGGTGAAATTGCAGATTCAAAGTGCAAATATCCGGAAAGTACTTAATTTTCCGGGTGTAGGAAAACTCGCTAGGAAACCGGGAGGATTGTGTGAGTGGACCCACTTCGGTGCGGGAGACAGATGCGGCCGTCTGATCAGCAATTTTAAATGCGAGAGGGGACAGCAGTGAAACCCGATCAAAATGACCGTGTGACCACAACCCTTAACTGGCAGGCTGGACTATACAGACGGAGACAGTCCTTCAAGAACCTTGGCTCTAAGCCATTCGGGGTTTTAAAGGTAACAACCAGCACTGGGCAGCCACTGCAGATCTTTTCAGGAGAGGGGTAATACATGAAATAAAGAATATGAACTTTATACTTTTCTAAATCCTCTCTGTCCAATGGCATTGCAAATACCTATTATTGTGATTATTTGGGTACATTTTCATTATAAACATCTGGCTGAATCCAAGTCCTGAGCAGGCTGGACTGGGATTGATTTAAGTTTGGTGTAGTGGTTAAGTGTGCGGACTCTAATCTGGGAGAACTGGGTTTGATTCCCCACTCCTCCACTTGCAGCTGCTGCATGACCTTGGGTCAATCACAAGTTCTCTCAGAGCTGTTCTTGAAAAGAGCAGTTTCTGTCAGAGCTCTCTCAGCCCCACCTACCTCACAGGGTGTCTGTTGTGGGGTGGGGAAGGGAAAGGAGTTTGTAAGCCACTCTGACTCTGAGTGAAGGGCGGGGTATAACTACAATTTCTTCTTATTATTCTTCTAAGTTGATTTATGACATTATAGGACATGATTACACCATTAAAATTGAATCTTTAATTTCAGTTTTCACTGTCAAAATGTATAATTCCAGCAATCAAACTTTGAAGTAGAGTTTCACAACTGACTGATATTTTGGAATATCACTTTAAAAGTGTTGAAAATACTTTTCAAGCAACATCTCTAAAAACATTATGCTCTGTTTGTATTTCTGCACCTGAGTAATGTCTTATAATTTACTTGTATGTGTGACCCAGTATGTTTAAAGTGCCTTAGGTTTGTTTTCCTGCCTATTTTTGATTCTCCGTTTAGTTTTTTACTTCTTGGTAATCTTTTTCAGTTAGACAGTACAACAGAATTTCAGCTAAAATGAAATTTAAAGGAACATTTGGGATTCTTGATTCTAAGAAAATCATAAAGAGCTTTGATAAGGCTTTCTTATTGTTATGGTTTTGTTCAAAAATAAATGTTTGGTATTATTATTCAGAACCTAAAACTGCAATGAACTCTACTTTGGCTTACATTAAGGAACAAAAGCCATGTCATATACTTTATTAGGGCCAACCAAAATGCCACAAAACATTATGCAGCATGCCGATTTGGAAGATTCTAATAAAAGGTATTACATGGATTTTATTTCTTATTCTGGTTATTTGGTGGACCATGACAGCTGTTCACAATGGTGTTTTATATTTTGTTTTACATTAAAGCATCATACATATCTTCATGACTGATTTTATTGTTCAGGTTATCCTGTTAGAACCTGATTATCTGTCTACTTCATGAGCAAGGAAGCAGACCATGAAGAGATTAAATAATGACATTCATATAATAAAAAAAGAAAATACAAAACTACAATAATAAGTACAATAAAAAGAATACAATGTTTTGGAAATTATTTCACAATGACAGAATAAAAAGATTTTTTAAATTAGATTCATGATGCTTAAGGAACTAATGAGAAGTTTCACCGCAGAACTGACTTTCAGTAGATAACTGAGTTTCTCCCTCTTCTACACATGAAAACTAAACTCAAGATTCAAATTCTCTTCAGATGATTTAGCATCAGTTTTCTCAAATGTGAGGTATACTATGGGTGATTCCATTCTGATAGCACTCCACACCAGACCATAAAGCCTGAATATATGGATGTTTACCTGGGAGAAAAATTCCTATGGGGGGAAAAATCCATGCTTTCTCCAGGACAAAGAAACAAATAGCCAAATATGCAAGAGCAACCAAAGGCCAAAAGCCTCCAAATGCAAACAGAACCAAGAAGCACAACAGGACCACAATCAAACCAGAGAATCCCAAAAGAACCATAGGTCAGTGTGGCAAGCTGAACTCAAACCAGAGAATCCAACTTAAACAAAGAACAATGTTCTAAGCCCAACAGAACCAATGTGAAACCAGAAACTCCCAGCAGAACTATGGGCCAATGTGGCAAACTCAACAGAACCAATGTCAAACCAGAGAATTCCAGCTAAACCAACCTGTTAAACCAGTACCAAGACATGGCAAGAAGACACTGACAGACATTTTGTAAAAGTGAAGAAAAACACTCCCAAGAGCCTTAAAATGCTGACCCCACATATTTCTAGAAAATTTGGGATCATATTTACCAGTATCCTAAAAAATCCTGCATACCATCCAGACACCTGAAAATATCTGGGGGGAAATACCAATAAGGTACAAAAATCCCTACCTGGATATCCAGGAACAACAAAGGCCCCGTGGTTCTGGCTCCAGCCTGTTGTCTGTTTCTTGACTTATATGATGGCAAAAAATATGTAACAAATAAAGTATAGCAAAAATTCTTTTGGCTGCTCTATGTGGTCTCCTTACATACTTTAGCATGATCAGCAGCAATAAATCTGCTGCCCAGTAGTTGTGTTCCCAGTTATTCCCAGACTGTTCAAGATTTTAAAAGGCAATCACTAGTACTTTGAATTGTTCCCATAAAGCAACTGGACACCAGTGACTCTCATTCAATACTGATGAGATATATTCCCAATCACCTCAATTTGCCAGTTCACTGTTGTATTCTTCATAAAACAACATTTCCAAACAATCTTCAAAAGGCATCACCATGTAAAGTACATGGCTGTAGCCTAATTTGGATTTGAGCAGTGCATGGGAAACTGTGTCTAGAACTTGTTTTTATAGGAATGGGAACCAACTAAAGCTGGTTAAATGTGCAAACACACTTACCACCAGAGACCATCTAATAGCAGCCCCAGCTTGTGAATTTGCTATTTTAAAGGAAAATTCAATCCCATCTTTGTCAGAGTGATCTCAATCTCTGTTTAGGGACATTTTGGATCTACACTACCCCAGTATTTTCTAAATTAAGTTTCAGTTTCTTGGCCCTCATCCAGTCTATTACTATCTTTAAAAAACTAGTCAAAGCATCTACCATTTCACCTGAGTTAGCTGAAAAAGAAAAATAATAATAATTGTGTGTCACCTGCATATTGATGGCAGTTTATTTTATACCTCCAGGCAATTTCTCACAAAAATTATGTCCATCTTCCAAAAAAATGGAATGACCAGTTATGGTTCACCAGCATCATTATATCCTGAAGAGGACTCTACTTTACCATGTAGTCCATACACACCCAGCATACACATTCTAGCACTTTACTGTTTTTGACTGCCCTTAGGCAAAAGAAATATAAAGGTTACACAGCATGCTACAGATGTTCTCATTACTCATTAAAACTGGTTATGCATCAGGCTGTAGGTGAAATACCAGAAGGCAGTAGTTAAATTTATCCACACTACATGTTTGCATTGTATCCTTGCTGTATCTCATATACTACATATACTGCTGATATGCATTACTTAGACTGCTCACCTAAGCACTAAGACAGGCTATTATTTGCAAAAGTGTTCTATCCATCCCATGCATAGACATATATTATGATGCATAAACTGGAGAGCTGCCAGGCCCCATTTTCAGCCTGCTCATACAATCTATGTAGAAAGTGGGAATATATTTTAACTTTAATCCTGGGTTGTGACTAGAGAGGGCATAACAAACACTGTCCCACACAAATCGGAAAATTTGTAGGAGACATATTCATACAAAAATTTAATACTCAAAATGACTGCTTTATTCATGAGAATTCTGTGGTGTTGTGTGGCTCTACCATCCATCCATCCATCCATCCATCCATCCATCCATCCATCCATCCATCCACAGATATAGACAGCCTCTGTCATGGCACCAAAACGTTGGAACTCCCTCCCCCGAGACATTCATCTGTCTCCCTCTATCACTGTCTTTCACCAGCAGTTGAAGACTATATTTTAATTGTTAAAATGTTTTTTTTTAATGTTTGCCACCTTGTGGACCCTGACTAAGGAGAAAGGCAACATACATTTTTTCCCTAAATAAATGAATAGATATCTATATTTATATCAGACTGCACATTTTAGACGTTTTACTGAAATGAATGCTGACCACTGTTACATAACAGATATAATGGTTTGGTCAGGAGGATCACACTCAGTGACATTCTAGTGATACTTCCATTTCCCAACAGAAACTGGAAGTCTGTGTTTAGCCTGCAACCTTTTCTATGAAACTGCTGTTAGGATTTTAAGTGGCTCTACATAGTTAGTGTTGTGTGTGGCTGGCTTTCAGCTGTCGGTTTCTTCAGATATTAATCCTGGAAAGGGATTTGGAATTAAATAATGAAAATATTTACAGGCGTCACACTATAAAATTTTAGCTCTGTCTTTAACTTAACTTCTTTCCCTGGCAGATCATTAGATGAGCTGGTAGAGGACTGGCATAGCTGGCTCACTGAAGCCATTGACAAAATCGCCCCCTGGCATCCTCTCCTTCCTTGTACCAAACTAGCCTCATGGTATACCCTGGAGCTAAAGAGGATGAAATGAGAACTAAGACGACTAGAGTGAGGGTGGCGGCATACTTGTGACAAAACTGCGAGGATATCTTATAGGTCGTTTATGAAATCCTATGAAATGGCAGTGAAGGCTGCAAAGAAGGCTTTCTATGGGGCCTCCATTGCAACTGCTAGCTCTTGCCTGGCCCAATTATTTAGAACAATTCAGTCACTGACTACCTTGCCTCAAGGCAAGCAAAATGATAGGGAATTGGCTATTGGCTGTGAGGCATTTGTGAGCTTTTTTGCAGATAATACTTCTCACTCTACCATGACCTCCCAGCCACAGTTAATACAGTAAGTGAGCTAGAAGCCCCTTGTCTGTCTTCGGGTCCAGTTTTGGACCACTTCAGGCAGCTCTCCAGTGAGGAAGTGGATAAGATCCTGGCAGCTGTGAGCCCTACCATATGTCCCCTTGACCCGTATCCATCCTGGCTGGTTAAATCCAGTGGGGATGGGGTTTGGGCCCCCTTGGGAGATATTATCAACCTATCCCTCTCCTCAGGGGTATTCCCAGGGGATTTGAAGGATGCAGTGGTACGTCTGCTTCTCAAAAAACTTTCACTGGACCCTGCAGTCCTTGCCAACTACCGCCCAGTTTTGAATCTTTCATTCCTAGGCAAGGTAGTTTAGAGGGTGGTGGCTGAACAGCTAGAGGCTTTCCATACTGGATCCCTTCCAGTCCGGCTTCCGTCCAGGCCATGGGGTGGAGACTGCGCTAGTCACCCTCACGGATGATGTCCAGAGGCATATGGATCAAGACAGGTCACACTGCTGTTGCTTTCAGACCTGACAGCATCATTTGACACGGTCAGCTATGATATATTGACCCACCACCTTGCCGACACTAGGATAAGGGGGACTGCTTTACAATGGCTTTCCTCCTTTCTCCATGGTTGGGCACAGAGGGTGGCGCTAAGGGAGAGGATGTCTCTGTGATATCTGCTGGAATGCAGGGTACCACAGGGAGCATTCGTCTCTCTGATGTGCCCCCTTGCCCAGTCGATCTGGGGATTTGGGCTGGGTTGTCATCAATATGACAATGACACCCAGCTCTATCTGTTGATGGACGGTCAGTGGGACTCCGTTCCAGATAACTTGGATCAGGCATTGGCGGCCATGGCTGGTTGGCTGCAGCAGAGTTGGCTGAAGTTGAATCCAACAAAGACGGAGGGGGGGATTGGGAATTAGGCTTCTGGTCTTTGGTGGGGACCCGTTGGTGCCAGTGCCAGAGGTGAGGCATCTCGGGATGATGCTGGATTCCTCACATACTATGGGGGCCCAGATTACTTTGGTTGCCAGATTGGCGTTTTATCACCTTCGGCTAATCAGGCAACTAGTTCCCTACCTTGCCTCCTGGGACTTAGCTACAGTGATTCATTCAAAGGTCACTTCCAGGCTAGACTACTGTAACTTGCTTTCCACAGGGCTAGAGAGCCAGTTTGGTGTAGTGGTTAAGTGTGCGGACTCTAATCTGAGACAACCAGGTTTGATTCCCCACTCCTCCACTTGCAGCTGCTGGATGACCTTGGGCAAAGCATAGTTCTGTCAGAGCTCTCCTTGAAAGAGCAGTTCTCGAGAGAGCTCTTCCAGTCCCACATACCTCACAGGGTGTCTGTTGTGCGGAGGGGAAGGGAAAGGAGTTTGTAAGCCACTCTGAGTGAAGGGTGGGGTATAAATCCAATCTCCAGGCCTCCAGTAGGGGTCAGTCACCAGAGGTCATCATGACTTCCAGGTGCACACACATTCACACTCACACGCACAGACACATGCACATATAAAAATACAAAACCAAAAACAACAAAAAAAGAAACTTCAGCTTTCGCTATGATTTAATATATGGCAGGTAGCATTCTATTCATAGGTCAGAGTTTTAACCAACCTGCCCTTTGTGCTCTCTAATTTTCTTCGCAGTACTGATATGAATTCAGACTTCAAAATAAGGAAAGGATACTGCATGCATATACATAATATATGAAACAGAAATAAAACAAATAACCTATAATTCTAATATTTCTAGCAAAACCCTACTAAAAATGTTCATAACCTTTCATCTGTCCTCTGGCATCCCAAAAATGTTTATCCAAGATGCATCAAGTAAATGTTGGGCTAAGATTCCTGAAAGTGATGCATTTATAGAATATTCTCAAACAAATAAAGGAATTTTGGCCCCCAAGCAGGCATATCTAAGTCTTTTCACCTGATAATCTCTATTGTCTTGACATATTTATTCTAATTTTTTGTATCCTCAAAAGATGTGAGATATGAAAGATTGCACAGAAACAGCTGTTTTTCTTAGTACACAACTTAGGTAACTTTGCTTCCTTATTAGGGATTCAGGAAAAATCTTTAAATAAACAAAGGCCTATTAATGACTCAAAGGTCAAATAGCCATGATGGGCTAGAGATTAAATAGAATCCCAGATCAACACTGCCATTTGATCAGCTGTCAGAACAGTCATGACAGATCAGTTCCAATATCCATTCCTGTTGTTCCAAAATCTCTTATCCAATCTTATCAGGTGTTTGGCCAAGAGCAGGCTGGAAGAAAGGGCATTTAAAGCTCCTCAACCCAGTAAAAATAACAGGCCACTAGTCTCTATTCAAATGAACTTTCAGCTGAGAGTGAAATACACTTACCAATTCCTGTTCAGAAATTTGAACACCTATGTGCCAAAGTACATGGGCGAGTTTTAAAAAGTCCCAATTTATTAAATATTTAAATAAGTAAATAAATATAATTTAAAAAACCCAATCCCCAGGTTTAGATGATACATACGGGCTCCTAACTTTAAGAGCAGAAAAAATAAATGTAACTACGGAGAGTTTAACCCCCTTATCACTCCTAGCCAAGAGAAATAAAAGGTAAAAATCATGCGAGCTGAAAGAAAATTTGGCAACAAGAGGTGTTATAAAGCAAGCCCTTTGAGTGGGATATAAATCACAGCAAAAAAAGAAATGAGTCAGTGATTCAATGTCTGCTCTTCTGCATGGACAGGATCTCTGGGCTAGAGGGACTCCAGCACAACAGTCCACTGTTTCTGTATTTATATGGGCCAAAAAGAAATGCTGACGATATATTTAGACTGTAAGGGAGTTAAAATATTGTTGCTGGATAGGAAATAAAAGGGTTCAAAATCCCCAATAAAGCGCAGAACAAATTCTTTTCGTGTCCTGGTTAATTCTATCCTGATCATGTTTCCTTAACAATTAAAAAGTTTTCTGCCTAACACTAGGGATATCCAAAGAAGAGGATGGTAAAGCTGCCCCAGTGCTTTGTATCTACTAAGATGCTCCAAGATGACATATGGGAATCCTGCTGGGACCACTGTAGTAAAACTGGCAAAGAATCATGATCTTATAAAAAGAATCTAAAGAACAAAGTTTGAGTCCAGTGGCACCTTTAAGATGTTTTGCACAGGAACAGCTCTCCCCGCTCGTGCAATTGTATTCTTCCACTGCTTTCGCTCGTTTCCGCAGAGGTTTTTGTAGTTCCATGAACAAAAATGCAGTTTGCCCCCTCTTGTGGTGCAGCAAGCGAATTCCCAGAAACAGGGAAGTCTGATGCTGTGCTGCAAGAGAGGACAAACTGCGTTTTCGCACCTGGGACTCCAAAAACATCTGTGGAAATGAGCAAAAGAGGTGGAGGAATACAAATGTAGGAGCGGGGAGAGCTGTTCCTGTGGAAAATGTCTAAGATTAACAAAGTTTTATTCACAGTACAAGCTTTTGTGTGCAAGCACACTTCCTCAGATACAGTGGAACATAACCCCCATTACTTATAACCTCCTCAGCCATTATTTATAGTGGGTGGGGTGGGGGTTGCTGTCAGGAAGGGCCATTTAGAGTCAAGATGCTTAAGTACTGGGTGATTTAACTCCAGCCTTCAATAGAATGGAACTATAGCCTCCTTTCAAAAGCAAGCTGGGATTTGAAACATGTTTTGGGGCCTATGGCAATAGGGCACAAAGAAAAGACGCCTAAGCTGATTCCCCTTTAGCAGAAATTGTGGATACCCTTAAAGTAGCTCCACAGAGTAGAAGAGACAAGATCTTAGCATGATATACTGCAAGAGCCATAGGAATATACTGGCTGCCAACTTGATGAAAAAACCTTAAAATTGCTGGCAGGTGAATTTTAATTTTCTCAGGTATGTAATTATAATGTGCAGTCCATTTATTGGATGACAGAAAATCGTATCCCAAATAACAGTTATTTGAAATCCACAAAAATCCCATAATATGAGACATATAGGTTAGTTTATATACTATCTTTGACAGTGCTATTTTCAGGAGCATTTTCATGTTAAGCCTGAAAAAAGTCATCCAGTGGCCACTGCCATGGAGGGCTGAGGCAAGGAAAGTGAAGGGAAAGCTTATATGTCGTTGCCCTGTTTCCACTAGGAATGCCCCTGGATTCACAGCAGTAAGAACTACAAATAAAATGAATGGTTGTCCAGCAAATTTCATGGAAAAACAGCATTCTGAATCCAGACCTCCCTGATCCTTCTTCAGCACCTTCCCCACCACTATGCAGACAGGCAGGCAGATCAGGTGATTCTAATCAGCTCTGAATCATAGTAGCTCAGCTAAAGACTGTGGTTTTAGTCAGGGCTATTTTTGGGCAGGAACGCACAGGAACAGAGTTCCGGCTGGCTCCCAAGTTGGCCACACCCAGCAGGAACTCATTAGCATAATAGGCCACACCCAACAGCAGAAACTCATTAGCATTGGCTACATTAGGGGTGTGTGGCCTAACATGCAAAGGAGTTCCTGCTACAAAAAAAAGTCCTGGGTTTTGACCACAAACAAGGTAAACAGAATAAGAAGCAAAAGGTGGGTGTGGCTGGATGACCACACTTCTGGTAACATGGGAATGCGGCTTAATATGCTATTGAGCGGTGCAGTCAGGGGTGTGGCCTAGTATGCTAATGAGTTTCTGCTTCTGGGTGTGGCCTATTGTGCTAATGAGTTCCTGCTGGACTTCTTCTACAAAAAAAG
Source organism: Gekko japonicus (assembly GCF_001447785.1). Classification (NCBI taxonomy): domain Eukaryota; kingdom Metazoa; phylum Chordata; class Lepidosauria; order Squamata; family Gekkonidae; genus Gekko; species Gekko japonicus. The sequence goes on along the minus strand of NW_015170286.1, from coordinate 1,071,729 downwards.
CCCTGGTTTTAGTTCATATTGCACTTTTCCATGAATAACTGAAACATACAGTAGCTTCTAGAGAACCATCAAGGCACCTGGGCAGAAATACTCCATTTCTTATTAATGAAATCTGCATCATCAGATCATTGTTAGAATTGCACATATTTATACAATTAACAAAAACCTTTCTGCAATATTCATATTTTACTTTTTTCACCGTTATTTTTTAAGTCAGCAGAGCTACTGTAAGCAATCAGTGAGTGGTCCCTCTCATCACATTGAAAAAGAAATTAAGGGAATTACTTTTAAAACATTACAATCTGCTTCAGTATTGCACGGCTATGACTGTTTCTAAAAATTAAAGCCTGCTAGAGACCAGTATAAACAGAGAGTAAAAAATAGTTGAATCTCTTTGGCACTGGACTATGGCAGCAGATGGCTCAGCAATGCTATTTAATTAAAATAACCCCATTAATTCCATAGTGCGTTTAGAGTTTATACCTGGTGACAACAGTGTCTAACCTTGTGAACTTCCACATCACAGTGCAGGTCAAAGTGAGGGCACATTGTTTTGAAAACTAATATTTCCGTTACTGTTTTTAGAGAACTAGTCCTTTGATACATGAACCAGCTTTCAAAAAGAACACTTCTGTTGAATTCATTTACTCCCGCCCTCTCCCTCTTAAGTACAGGGTGTGAAATACAGCCTACTGCAGCTCTGCTGGTTTAAAGCCAGAGGGTTCTGTGTCATACAGTGAATTCAGAGGTAGAAATGTCACAGCAAAGTGATTTTTACTCCTTTACTGGCTTTCATAGAGTGATACTATAGAAAATGCTCTGTGTGGACTTGATAGGAAAGAATCCTTTCGTAAGACAGAAATTTAAGGGGAGAAATATCATGGGTGCCAACTTTTGAGAGTGATTGAAACAAGTTGTTCTTGAATCTGAACTAAAGCAGCATATTACATGTGTTGACTGATCTTCCTGACCAAGGTGACAGACAAGTTTAAATATGGTTGAATAAGGCAGGAATCGAAGATCCACTACAACCTTAGCACCTGTAGGGCATTTCTGGGTCATGTCAGCTAGCCTTGCTTGCAAAGAATGAGAATCTGGCAAAATGTTAAACATCCAAAAAGGTCTTAAAGTACGAATGACTTTCTATTAAACCTATGAAATGCTGTGAAATGTGTCATTTTTTGACATAATCACACCTGTGAAATCCACTGCTGTGGGTTTATTGGACATGCATTGCCTTATAGCAACAGTCAGTTCAGGAGAGAGTAAAAAAGCTTGCATGGTTTGGTTACTAAATCTTCTAAAACCCTATTTGAAGATGCCAATTGTGGCACATTTCTTTGCATTTAAAATAACACTTTCCTGCATTCCCAAGTACAAGCTATTGTCCCAGTTGGATAGTTCTGCCTTAAATTGTTTAATAGACAACTTAGATAAATTATCTTTGCCAGTCCAGATTGTACTAACAATAGGTGTATACAAAATTACAAGTGCCAGTGTATAAACAATCTCCATATTATTTCTTTACTGTCAACAAACAGTGGGTGTTTCAAGAATTTATGCCATTTTCAAGAGAATGTTTGGTTTGTTAGCTGTCCGCTTGGATCCTAACATTAGGGCACACCATTCCATTTTCATTTAAAGCAAGGTAGTGTTTCCAGCTGAGTGCTGGAATCACCTGTTGCTATATTTATCTGAACATCCAGCTATATCCCTAAACAGCCCAGCATCACCACTTCAGAAAAAGGGTTAACTTTCTTTCAGAGTTTCACCTCATTTCACAATTCCTCAGTCTGCAAAATCCCACCAGAGTATAACAAGGTGTACAGTAGCACCTTCCCCCAAACCATTCTGCTGCTGTTTGGATTCCCAGCATAGGGGGGGGGAGGTCTTCCAGTCCTCTTCCCTACATCAAACCATGACACTCTTCCCTTACGTCTTATTCCCCTCACTTCTTTGGAGGTCTCATTCCTCTCACTTCCTTAAAGGAATTGCAAGTGCTTACATGAGAGCACAAGCAAAAGAGACAGTGTACTTAGTGTTGAGGCCAATGTTGGTAATCCTTCCCAGGTTCATGAAAAGCATATGATAAGCATATGGAGCAGAGGTCCATCAGTGGCTATTAGCCACAAGGTACAGATAGGGACTCTGGGGCAAGTGATGCTCTGTCTTCTTGGTGCTTGGGGGGGTCAACAGTGGGAGGGCTTCTAATGTCCTGGCCCCACTGGTGGATTTCCTGATGGCACCTGGTATTTTTGGCCACTGTGTGACAGAATGTTGGACTGGATGGGCCTTTGGCCTGATCCAACATTGGGGTCTCTTATGTTCTTATGAAAACCCAAAGCAGCATTCAATTTTTTTTACGGAATCACAAAAATACATCGTTCCCCGTTCACAGCATTTGCTGTGCTGAAGGCACGATAGTCCCGTGGATTTTCTGGGCGTGATCACACCGGAACATCTGGGAGGCGTAGCGCACCCGTGGTGAACCTGTGGTGTCCCGCCGAAGATGCGCATTTAAAAAGTACCTGAGATGACCTACTGCCAATTGGTTTGCCACGGGCTGCATGCGGACTCCTTGGGTGTGATCGCACCGGCGTGCGGCTTTCTTCCCCGTCGTCCTCTTTGCCGCAGGGAAGCCGCCATCACGTCTGATCGCATAATGGTGCATCAGAATGCGACCGTACAAATAGCCGTGCTCCCCCCCCTGCATTTTCTGGCATGTCTGACTGGGATCCCTTAAAGGCTTCCAGCACAGAAGGAGTGATGAATTGTCTTAATTGCATGTACAAAATGCTGATCAATGTACCCCCAGCACACCTACGGCCAGGGACTTTTAGCACTCTCTCCTCTCAGCTCTCAGTCAGATCCCACAACACCTGAGCTCTGCAGAACAGCACCCATGTTTGATATTAATACTCAGAAATTAAGATCAGTCTGCATGCAATTAAGAGGCTGTTAAAAGAGACAGTAGCCTAGTTCCCATGAGAACTCTGATACACTCTAATCAAAGGCTCTATTCAGTGCCTCCTCTAAAAGTAATCAACTTTCTGGCTATGATTAATGATCGGGGCTAGTTGGACAATAATCTACCCACTCAGACCACTCAGAATCTCACACACAATACAAAACTTCTCAGTTTTTCAGCACAGTTAGAGAATCACAATCCACAGACATTCCATCTTAACAGGAGAACAGAAAAGGGATGTGTTTAGTAGGTGTTTAATTAAACAAAACTGAATTCATCTAGTATCTGATAGAAGAAATTTCCAAAAACATTTAATCCACCTGAATAGTTCTCTTTTACAAAAACATATCTCATAGCTGCCATGTGGATCCCGATGGGATGGGATGGTGGGATATAAATATTTTAAACAAATTAGGTAGTGTAAACATTCTATCTGTCTTGTTACAGGAACATAATCAAATATATAAAATCAATACATATGCCCAAACCTAACAATTTAAAACAAGTAGACTCAATCCTCTCGTTGTAGAGTGACAGATTTTGCCGCGATGAAATAAAGTGATTCCAACATGAAATTTGGGGTGATCTCAAGGGGATTTTTTTCTTAGATTGAAAGATATGAGCAGTGGAACAAAAGCACATGAAATAATTAGTTTAATAAGTAGCCTGGGATGACTAGGAGGAATAGTATTTAGGTCTAAAACTGACTGGTTAGATGCTTGGAGGAAGCATGAATAATAACACAAACAAAAAAAGAACCGTGCCTTAAACACGGGACAAGTTTTCAGTGCCAAAGTTCAGTTCTGGAACAGGGAATCAGCAGACTATTCTTCATTGCAACATAACCATATCCAGGATTAGGCATGCCAAGTCTTCCTGGGAAAGCTAGCCATGGCTCTTTTCATTTTAGAAATTATCCAGTCTCTTCCTTGACCACTACCTGTCACTGGATATTGCCTGGCTGCACCTTTTGTAACATGTTGATGGCTGCGGTCACACGCACCAGTTGAAGTGGAGGGGAAGCGAGGCTATTTCCTCCGGAGGAATTTGACATGCAGTTGTGAGCTCACACGTCCCTTTTTAGCTGTGGGCTCAGACCGTCACTGTGTGATCAGATGCAACTGCAGGTGAGTTGTGGGTTTTTTGGCTGTTTGTTTCCCATGTGCATAAACGAGGAATCAGACCTCCGCACTGAGGGCCCCCAATAAGCATGTTATGATGTGCATACCGCAAAGAGGGGAGGGAAACGACACTAAGTCGGGATGGACTGATCAGACCATGAGAGTGTGCTTGCGTGATCAGACAGGGGAAAGTCTGTCTGTGGCCTGTCGGAACCTGTTAGAGCCAGACTTTCCCCAGTGTCTTTTAACTCTGCTTCTGCAGCAGAGCAGCACAGGTTGTTGACGACTCTGGGATGCTTCCCAGACGTTGCTATCCGATCGCGCCCTTTAGATCCGTCAGACATTCGCACCTATGTCAGATCTTAAAGGTGTGTGTGATCGCAGCCAATGTCAGTTCCCTACATGGGCACTGCATGAAGCAAGCCAGACGGCACTTGCTCAGTATCAATAGAGCCACCATCTCCCTCAGGTAAGGATCATCACAATCCTTTCCCTCTTGCCTACTGATCAGTGGAAGAGTACCGCCTTGGGCCCCACACTGCATGATTGTGGCTTGAAAAGGAAAGAAAGGTTGCTATTCAAGCAATGCTGTTTTTTCTTTACTCCCCAACTCCAGGCCAGATCTCCTTGATCAGTCATTAATGAATGAATTTAAACAATTATATACTGCCTTTCCTCATGGTTCAAGTATACCAAAGGGTTGCAGTCAGAAAGCAGGAAACAACCTATCTGCAGATTACTCAAGAAAGTGAGCCAAGCCACATATGTATATTATATGTTAAAAGAATTAAACATGTTTAAGACATTCTAGAAAACATTTACCTATTGTACATACAAAAGGTAAAAAACGGAGAATGTGACTAGTTCAAAAACCATAAATGACTCCATGGCACCAAACTCAGAATTTATGCACAACAGTCAGCTTCAAAAAGTGAGCCAAGCCACATACTGCAGTCACACACATACACACAGAGAGAGACATTCTTCCTTACATTCACAAACACAAAAAAACACATAGAACACAACTATTTTTGTGCACACAACAGTATACAAATAGAACCTACTTCATAGCTATCCAAAATCTCCCCCTCCTCAGAACACGTAACATAGAACACCCTTCACACTGGACGCATACAGGCATACAAGACAACTCATGTAACACATGCCACATACAAAATGGACATACGTCTCCAGGTACACACATAGAAGAACACATTTCAACCTGGGCAGAAAGGCTGTTTCAAGCCCTTCCATCCCAGCTCCTGGGCACCTGGCAAACAGCAGCAGCTACCCCAGCAGAGTTTAAACTGGTTCAGCCATAGATGTTTTCTGTGCTGGCAAATGTTACTGCATGCCAGTGGCCAAGTGTCAACCCAAGCCACCTCTGACCACCAGGTAGTCAAGGCTAGCACGGGTTCACAGTTGCTCCTCTATTGTCTGCTAACAGCTTCAGCTTCTCCAAGTAAGACTGGTATAAACAGTGCATTGCTGCCTGCAGTTGCCACAGTCCCTGGCCACGATAGCTGCGGCTTCCATCATTTACATCATTCCATGGTGCGGAGAGAGCTAGCTGAGGAAGACAGAACATGCATGAATAGGTGGGTTGCCAGCCTTCAGGTGGGGCTTGGAGATCTCCCACTATTACAACCGATCTCCAGGGGACAGAGATCAATCCCCCTGGAGAAAATGGCTGCTTTGGAGGGTGGACTCTGAGGTCCCTCCCCTCTCCAAACCCCACCCTCCAAAGTCTCTATTTCCAAAATATCCAGGTATTTCCAACCCAGAGCTGGCAACCCACCTCCAACTCTTTGCCTACATGAGGTTTCTGGCCTCACTTCTTGGCTGGCCTCAATCCATACAGTTCAATCTGACACAGACATCGTTAGATGCCAAAGGCAAGTGCAACAAATGTGAGCAGGATGTGAGCAGCAACTTAAGCTACGTAGGTAACAATGCCTGAAGAACAGCAGGAGACAGGAAGCCCTTCTGAGATATGGCAGCATTGCCCCCAACTGGTCCTTTGGGCAACTGGAAAATACACTTATCTGCCACTACCTGGCACTGGTCCTCTCTCAGTCACTAAATTCTGAATTCCTAAGTGCCCTTTCTGCTCACTGTAGGCACTTCCATTTGCAGAAGAGGGTCAGAACAATTTTTGCTGATTCTCCCCTCTCATAGCAACCTCCAGCTTCTACCTCCATGGTGTTCCAGGGGACACAGTAACCCTGGGGGAACAATGTCTGGGGAACAGAAGACAGCAGTGGGAGGCAAGAAATCAATCATTTATGCAGCCCAGCTTCACTTGCATTACCCAGGATCCAAGCCTCTATCAACTGTTTCACAAAAGATGACAGAAGAACAAAGGCTATTCTGTCTTTCTCTTTCTAGAGAGGAAACTGGCCATGCTGAGGTTTTTTACTGCTTGGAAAAAATATTGAGATGTAATAATGTTTAAAAATAAAGTAAAATTAAATCAATTCTGAGAGTAGGGGGGGAAACATTTCTGACTTATGATTAAACACATTTCCAAACCTTTATGCTAAAACTGTAAGCCAAAGAACTGGACAAAACAACTAATGTTTTGTGTCTTGTAGATGATCAAGCATAAAACAGCATATACACTATTCGTATTGTCCCAGGTGATCCGCTGAAAACAGCAAAGGAAAGCAAATCACCATTGTGACCTCTAAATGTCCATTTTCTATATTACCATTAAGAGATTTGATGGCTCATGTCTCTTGTAATAATATCTAAATTATATTACACAGAACAGTGCTGAATTTAAATAAATGGTTGGTTACATTCTAATTTTAGCATTAAATATGGTCACTGGTCACAAAAGGCTATCTGGTAGTTAGTATACAACACCATGCAGAACAATAACAGAACTTCTCAGCTGATCTTTGCTTACCAATACAGGACTCCCCGGAAAGTGAATAGGTTCCATTGTCATGGAAACCGCTTCTGCACTCACAGTGGTACCACCCTGGGAGGTTAACACAGCGTGAATGGTTGTGACATTCAATGATCCCCTCTGCACACTCATCAATATCTGCCTCAGAGAAAAACACAAGCCAGCCATGGCTGGATATTAATTTCCTTTGACAACAATATTTAATGTACTTTTAAAAAAAACGCACACAACACAAAAGCCTTTTAGGAAAAGCACACACGCAATCACGTGTTTTAATGAATGGATGGGAAACTTGTCTGGCACTGAGCACCACACAGGATTCTTCCCCCCCCACCCCTGTTCAGAGTTAGTTCATTACAGCTATGAGGAATACAATTGTCCATTCTTTACAACAAAGGCTAGGATTGTCTCTGGACTTTACCAAGAGCCCGAGGGCCACACAAGTGAGCTGCACGGACAGCAAGTTGGCCACTTCAATTTGAACTGGTCCAAAATAAACAGCTTGTCAATTTTTATTCCTTGAATGTCCTTTGCTGTGTACGTTGTTAAAACCTGCAGTGTGATAAAAAGTTGTAATTCTATACCTCTTCTATTAAATATATGATATGAGCTACTACCCTTCCTAAGAAGCTTGAGCATATATCGATGTTATTTAGCTTTCAAACAGCCCTCCAACTATATGCATTCTGCATGCTGAAATGACATGTATCCCAGGTTCCAACTTCGCAAGGTAAATGTTGAGTCTACACTTCATGAGTGGACAAAGCTTATGCTAAAGTCAGCTTCAGGTAGTCAAAAGGTTGCAGATCAAGTTCCTTTATCTAGTTTTCAGGCTGCCAGGGTAGCAGGATGATAGTTCACATGTTGATGTGAGGTAGCCCATGGAATAAAAGAATTTTCCCTGTGATAGATGGAACTGCACATAATCAATGTAAGGGGACATCCTGGAATAGTACTTTTCAGTCCAGTAAGATAGGAGGAGTCAGAGAGGTTTTTCAGAAGAAAGAGTTCTGTCTTTTGTGAGCGATTAGAAGAACTGGGGACATTTTTTTTAATTTGGGGGAATATGGGGAGAATATGACTTTGATGAAAGAGGATAGGAATGGATGCAAAAACTGACAGAGAAGTAAATATGATCTGAAAGAAACCCGAAAACATGTTTTTATGCTTAAATCATCATTATAGATGGCAAAATTTAGACTAAGTGAGGATGTTGCGTGTTTTATTTTCCTTTGTTCAGAAGTTGGTAAGGTGGTGAGAACCAGGGAGGACTGTGAGGTGCTCCAGAGGGATCTGTTGTGGCAGGGAGAGTGGGTGTGTATGTGGCAAATAAGGTTCAATGTGGGCAAGTGCAAAGTAATGCACATTGGACCCCAAAATCCTAACTATAAATAAATATTAATGGAGTCTGAACTGGCGGTAACTGACCAGGAGGGAGATCCTGGAGTCATGGTAGATGACTCACTGAAGATGTCGACTCAGTGTGCAATGGCAATAAAAAGGCAAATGCCATGCTGGGGAATATTAGGAAGGGGACTGAAACCAAATCAGCCAGTATCATAATGCCCCTGTATAAACCTATGGTGCAGCCTCATTTAGAATACTGTGCACAGTTCTGGTCACCATACCTTCGAAAAGATTACTGCATTGGAAAGGGTGCAGAAAAGGGCAACTAAAATGATTTTTTACAGTAATTATTTTTATTAAAACTAAAATGATTAAGGGGATGGAAAACTTTCCCTATGAAGAAAGGTTAAAGAGGTTAGGGCTTTTTAGTTTGGAGAAACAACATCTGAGGGCTGACAAGACAGAGGTTTACAAAATTATGCACTGGATAGAGAAGGCAGAGAAAGAAGTACTTTTCTTCCTTTCTCACAATACAAAAACTTGTGGGCACTCAATGAAATTAATGAGCAGTAGGCTTAGAATCTCCTGCCAACCTAGCAGTTTGAAAGCAAGAAATTGCAAGTAGATAAATAGGTACACCTTCGGTGGGGAGGTAACAGCATTTTGTGTACCCCGGCATTTAGTCATGCTGGCCACATGACCATGGCAACCTCTTCTGACAGCCCTGGCTCTTCGGCTTGGAAACGGAGGTGAGCCCCACCCCCCCTAGAGTCGGATTCGACTGGCTTTCAAGCAAGGGAAACCTTTATCTTTACCTTTACTAGGCTTAGAATAGATACAAGGAAGAACTTTTTCACCCAAAGAGTAATTAACGTGTAGAATTCACTGCCACAGGAAGTGGTGGCGGCTACAAGCTTCAAGAGGAGACTGAATAAACATATGGACCTGAGTCCATCAGTGGCTATTAGCTAGAACATATAGATGGAAAACTATGTCTGGAGCAGTGATGCACTGTAATTTTGGTGCTTGGGGGGGGAAATGGGAGGGCTTTTGGAGTTCTGCCCCCCCTGGGGGACCTCCTGATGGCACCTGGGTTTTGGCCACTGGATGAAGGCAATTGGTAAGAGCTGTGAATAGCAGAAGATTATCATACAGCATAATAAAAGCTTTTACAAACAGATACACAAATTGAATGATGTGTGATAAGAAACCAATATCTCTGTGCCACTGGACTCAAACTTTGTTCTGCTGCTTTAGATCAACATGGCTACCCACCAGAATATACTGTAATTATTACTACCATAAGAAGCATGCCCATGAACAGGATCAAAAATGATTTATCAACTCAAGAGTTCCAAATTTTCCAACTATTTAATACAGATTTTTGTTAAAGTGCTGCTATGGAAAATTTTGGATAAAAAACAGATTAAAGGAAAGATTGTGTCCAGCTAAGTACTTTCCACAAATATATACTAAGGTATATTTTCATGACTTACAACGGCTATCATTTGTCTCAATAGATAAGTACTAAAATAAAACAAGGAATATGTTTTATTTTACTCCAGTACTAAATGTGCCAAAGATACTTTTTTTAAAAAAACCTCATCATAGGTTTTTATCATTATAAATAAAATTCAAAATAAGGTCCTGACATTTAAAAAAGTAAATTGGGATAGGTAAAGTAAAAAATAATAATAAATGGACAATTTTTTTTACTATTGCAGTTTTCGCCAACAGGACAGATTCAAACTCCTCCAGCATTTAAAGTAATTTTCATTATCAGTTGAATATCTGGCTAAATTTCTTCAATAACAGTTTAAAATTCAGTTTCAGTAATGAGATGAATTTTGAGAGATATTTACACCCAGGCATTTGATGACCTTCATCTGCAACACCAACCCACTTATTTTTTGCAAGTGAATTGGATCTTCCTTACTGATATTTAAAGAATTTGGTAAGAGCTGTGAATAGCAGCAAATTATCATACAGGATAATAAAAGCTTTTACAAACAGATGCACAAACTGAATGACGGTAGCATCTATGTGCTATAAGAAACCAATATCTCTGTGTCACTGGACTCAAACTTTGTTCTATTGCTTCAGATCAACATGGCTACCCACCAGAATATACTGTAATTATTACTACCATAAGAAGCATGCCCATGAACAGGATCAAAAATGATTTATCAACTCAAGAGTTCCAAATTTTCCAACTATTGAATACAGATTTTTGTTAAAGTGCTGCTATGGAAAATTTTGGATAAAAAACAGATTAAAGGAAAGATTGTGTCCAGCTAAGTACTTTCCACAAATATATACTAAGGTATATTTTCATGACTTACAACGGCTATCATTTGTCTCAATAGTCAAGTATTAAAATACAACAAGGAATATGTTTTATTTTACTCCAGTACTAAATGTGCCAAAGATACTTTTTTTAAAAAAACCTCATCATAGGTTTTTATCATTATAAATAAAATTCAAAATAAGGTCCTGACATTTAAAAAAGTAAATTGGGATAGGTAAAGTAAAAAATAATAATAAATGGACAATTTTTTTTACTATTGCAGTTTTCGCCAACAGGACAGATTCAAACTCCTCCAGCATTTAAAGTAATTTTCATTATCAGTGGAATATCTGGCTAAATTTCTTCAATAACAGTTTAAAATTCAGTTTCAGAAATGAGATGAATTTCGAAAGATATTTAAACCCAGGCATTTGATTACCTTCATCTGCAACACCAACCCACTAATTTTTTGCAAGTGAACTGGATCTTCCTTACTGATATTTAAAGAATAATACTCAGATTTATCTGCAACCAAACATAATTCCTTCTTCAAAATGCACCAGCATTTGTTCTCATAAGAATTACATTGTTTGCAAACAACTTAATAATTTGCTGATGACTATCATTAGCTTTTAATATTTTGATTAGGTCTTACAGCAAAGCCAAATGATAATGCAAATAAAAAAAGGAAAATGATACATCCTTGTGTGGTACCTCTAGAGAAAGATATAAACCCTGAGTCAAGAACATTTGTATGAATAAAAGCCCTATGAAAGTTGATATAGCTGAGAAATAATGTCCACAAGATAATTTTCTAAATCCATCTGATTTAAAGAGCCACTACAACTTATCAAAGGTTTTACGTAAGGTGAAAGGTTTCTTTCATTTTACACTTTAATTAATTAAATATTAATGAATCCAGTCTGACTTTCCTTTATACAATAGGATAATATTTGATTTAACTTTCCCAAGACATCCCTGCGTAACATCACTGACACACTGACATCACTTCTGGAAGCAACATCATCATGTCAGCAATGTCGGGGGTGACACTCTTACTTTTTGGGTAAAACTCTATGATTCGTACCCATTCTTACCACAGAGTTTTGCACCAAAAGTAGAGTATTGCCCCAACATTGCCAAAGCGATGACGTCACTTTCAGAAGTGACATCAGCACATTGGAAATGTTCCCGCCCACCCCCAGAATGTCTCCCAAATTCCACAACTAGAAGGAGAAAAGCAGCTGGCAACCCTAACCACAGCTGGTATCATGCTCCCCCAGGTCCCAACAAACAACCCTCCTGCTGGTTGCCAGGCACTGCCTGGCAGTGAATTTGACACTGCCTGGCAACCCTGGTCTGGATCAACCCCATGGTATGAAACTATGTTCATACTTATGCATCAACAACATTCTGGATCACTTTATAGGATCTGAAAATATAGTCTATTCAAGTAAATATATTCTGTTATATAAAAAGTCTAATTCTGAACTTGTGGGTTAGTTCTGTAGATCTGCAGATTTGATTTTAGGATTCTGTTTTGCCACTAATATCTAAATTTGGATCACAACCAGGGGTCATTTCCTGCAGGAGCACACAGGAGCAGAGCTCCGGCAGTAAAGAGCCCAGGGGGCGGGCACATGCAACAACCCCTGACCCCTGCTCCCAGCAGCCCTCAGTCAGAGCAAGAAGCAGCCAGGTAAGTTGCAGAGCTCCCCCCAGCCTCCCGGTCCAAGACAGTCCAGTGGCACCTTTAAGACAAAGTTTTATTCAGGTACAAGCTCCTCCTCCTCTGCAAGGACAGATCTGCACGCCCCCCCCCTAGCTAGCAATCCAAAACAGTCCAGTGGAGCCTGAGCGGTGGGTGTTGCCTTCTGACATACTTCCGGTGATGTCAGGGGGTGTGGCATATGCAAATAAGTTATGCTAATGAGCTCCTGCACCTCTTTTTTTACGAAATGACCCCTTATAGCAACTATACTTAGATTGTTATTTACAATAACTACCCTTTTTAAAAAAGGCTGAACAAAATGTAAAACTTTATCTTAAAAGTTTTACCCTTTCTTAGGAGCATAAATTGATCTTAAAGTTAGTCTCTCCTTTAGTTTTTCCCTTAAGAAATGTATATTAACTCAATGTCTCAGAAATTGCCTTGCACATGTGAATCTTCACTTTTTGCAAGACTAAAGGATGCTCTTATTCATGGCACAGAATGCTAATTAGTAGTCCATTTGTGCATCAAAAGCTTTTTATTCTGTCCCACATTAAGAGTTTATTTGGGAGGGGGTTCAAATGAAAATGCTGGCTTCTACATCTAAAAAGAGCACAGCCAGAGAGGGAGAAAAAAGTTCTGGGAGTTCATGGATGGAACAAAACATTAATGTAAAAATTAAACAGGAAAGGGGCCAGGAGACATTGCTGTCTAATGCCTTTTCTCAGGGGAATAGGGTCTGTAAGGGAACCATAAGAGAAAACTCTTATCCTAACTGAAAAGTTAGAATGTAATTCCTTCAAAATCCTGAGGAGTCTTCTACTGATATTTGTACTGGCTAATTTAGTCCAAAGTCTAGTACACTCAATAGAATCAAAAGCTGAAGAAAGATCTACAAAACAAACACAGAGGCGACTTCTGTTGTTATTGGAATATTTTTGAACCAGACAGTGATCAATGGTGCTATGGCCTTTATGGAAATCAGCCTATTCAGGGTGAAAAAGATTAAGTGAATCTGCCCAATCTACCAGTCTCACCAAGAGATAATGGGTGTAAAGATTTAGAGACATATAACTAATAGGTCGATAGTTTGCTGGAACTTGCCTATTGCCTTTTTTGTAAATGGGGATTATAATGCCTTGTTTGCAATTGGGAGGTATAAAACAGGTGTTGTTAATTTCTGTGAAGAGACTAGCTAAAATTGGACTCCACCACTGTGGGTTTAGCTTGAACACTTCAGGAGGCATCAGGTCTTCCCTGGGAGATTTCCCTAAGGGGAGGGATTCAATCAACTGCTTGCATTCTGTAACTGAAATTGGGTCCCATAGTGGGAGAGAGTCCAAATCTGTAAGATGGTGATCAGCAGTTGATTCATCTTGGGTGTCATTGTAAAGAATAGAAAAATGATGATACCTCTGGTCAGAGGAAATAAGAGGAAATAAAAGTGTCAGGATTGGTGTTACATACCTGAATACCTAAGCTTATTAGTTCCCAAAACCTCTTCTCGTTTTTTTGTAAGATAGAAAGGCTTAATTCTTTCCATTGGCATTTAATATAGGCAAGTTTTTTCTCCTTCAAAAATACTTAGGAGTGAAATTGAGACAAAAGCTCAATTACAGATCCAGATCTTGCTGATCTAGCACTATTTTGTAATCTGCGTAAAAGACATCCCATATCATGACAGTCTTTATCAAACCAGGACTTTGTAGTTGGGCCCAGGCTGGATTTACCATCTGTATTCAAATAAGGATTTAATAAGGAAATAACCTGTGCAAAAATGTCAAAAATATTTTGGCCAAAAGAATTTACTGAGTTTTTAAGTTCAATAGTTGTTGGGAGTTAAGAAGGGTTTTATTATCTAAACTGACATTCCAAGTCACACGGTGTTTACCCTGCTTGGGGCCTACAACAGTATAAAATGAAATAGATGGTGGATTTGAAAGAGAAGAAAGAGATATAACTTGAGGCATATGATCACTTTCTGGTCTGTTATTTATATCAAAATACTGTATCCTAAAATCCTAAAAGAAATCAACCCTGACTGTTCCCTGGAAGGCCAGATAATGAAACTGAAGCTCAAATACTTTGGCCACCAAATGAGAAGGGAGCACTCACTGGAGAAGACCCTGATGCTGGGAAAGATTGAAGGTCAAAGAAGACGGGGACGGCAAAGGATGAGATGGTTAGACAGTGTCATAGATACAACGAACATAAAATTGAGCCAACTTCAAAGGACGGCAGAAGACAGGAAGGCCTGGCGTGATCTGGTCCATGGGGTCGCAAAGAGTTGGACTCGACTGTGCGCCTGAACAACAACAACAACTGTATCCTCGACAATAATGAAGAGGAAAGCAAGCACCATGGGAACTTAAAAAGGTATAATACCTTTGAGAGCTATCATATTTTGAACCATGAAGTCTATAAAGTCCAAAGTTACAAGCCAGAATTAAAAGAAGGACACCTTCTTTGTATACTTTTCTACATGCCTTTAGCAATAACTTGAGTAGCATTTGGTAGTGGCAAACTTTTCCCACTCGAACAATACTCTGTATTATAACCTGTAATTTCAAAGTGTTTCAAAAATTTAATTAATACTTTCTAATCTTGTAATTACATCTTTAAGAGCTTAGTCTGAGGAAAGTGAATATATTGCACTGGTGGAACATGTCAGAAAAAGAAAAAAAGAAAAGGCAAAATATTTCAACAGCAATTATATGTTGGGCTACACAGAGAATGAGGCAAATAATATATATTTAGGAGCTGAAATGTACAACAATTTGGATTCCTCACAGAGCTTCAAAAACATGTGTTGCTATTAGAAATGGATTTTGTGTCCTAGCTCTCTTGGCTGATTATTACTGGCACCTGGATGGTGTGCACCTTTGAGTTTTTATGACATATATTTGGGGGCTTATAATTTAAAAAATATAATTAATTATATGTTCACCTTCAAGAAGCCATAATATTGTGCAGGTGGTGCACAGGGAGAAATGGTTGCATTTTGTTCTCCAGAAGCATTAAAAACATAGTTACTTGGGAGGTTTCCAGCATCACTTCAGGGGGTCACACAAATAATAAATGTGTCTTTCATGAAAAGAATGAGCTGCTTTGAATTATTTGTATTCAACAAAGAAAAGAAAAAAGCAGTTTGAAACTATCTTGTTTTTTCCTGCAGACCAAATGCCAATGTAAACAGGCTGGGTGTGTAAGTTACCATACAGCAAGCTACAGTTATTCATATGGCAAGCTATCCTGCCATTCTTACAAGGAAGTTCAGGATAGGGAGATAGGCTGGGAATAACTGGCTCAAGTTCACCTTTTGTGCTTTATCGAGACCGCAGATTTAAACCTGTCTCTTCTGAGTTCTAGTCCAATGCTCTAACCACCATACTGCTCTGGCATTTCCACAAGTTCAGTGGTTACAGGTGCACCGGGCAGTAGTTGGTTAGGACCATAGTGTAGTATGACTGGGAATACAAGGATTTTTCTTTCAGATTATTCATATTTCTCTGGTTTTTTAGATTGTTCTCATAAGTAAGATTTTATTAGGATGTGATGAAATAGTAGGCCTTTCCCTTGCAATTAAAATCAATGAACATTCCTCCTCATTTTGACTGGAAATCTATTTGTATAACAATAGGGGCCAATGATGGTTTTTTCAAGAGTGCACGAACTACTGCCTCCTTCAAAGCCTCTGGGAAAGTCCCAGGAGAAAGGGACAAGTTGATAATCTCTCCCAGAGGGACCCGAATGCTCTCTCCACAGGCTTACACAAACCAGGAGGGGCATGGCTCAAGGAGGCAAGTAGTCAGCCTTACCGCTGCCAGGATCCTGTCGACTTCCTCCTGGGAGAGTCAATTGAAGTGTCACAATATTGGACCAGAAGATGGACAAAGGGCTCCCAATTCTCTTAGTGTCTCAATTGTGGTCAGGGGGTCCTGGCAGTGTCATGATCTTGTCTGCGAAATAGCTCGCAAATGCCTCGCAGTCGATGGCCAATTCCCTACTATTTGATTTGCCCTGTGGCAGAGTTGTAATGGACTGCATAATTCTAAATAATTGGGTCGGGCGTGAGCTAGCAGATCAATAGAGGCTGTGTAGAAATCCTTCTTTGCAGCCTTCACAGCCATCTCATAGGCTTTCATAAGTGTCCTATAAGATGTTTATGACACTTTGTCATGAGCACGCTGCCACCTCCACTCTAGCCGTCTTAGCTCCTGCTTCATCCTCCGCAGCTCGAATGTATACCAAGGTGCTGCTTTGGTGCGAGGGCGTAGGGGGCACCAAGGAGTGATCTCATTGATGGCTTCAGAGAGCCGGTATTCCCAGTCCTCCACCAGCTCATCTAACGAGCCACCAGGGGGCATTGGATCCCGCAGAGCTTCCTGAAGCCGAATGTGGTCCATTTGACTCTGTGGGCAAGCATACATGTGCTCGCCACCTAAACAGGGAAGGTGTGGAATGCTCAGCTGGACCTTCAGGATGAAGTGGTCAGACCATGGGACTACATTTGTAGTCATCTGAGCCACATGTATCCCCATTCCAAAAATCAAATCCAGTGTGTGGCCCGCTTGATGTGTGGGAGCTGATACAAGCTGGGAGAGTCCCAGTGCCTCCCTGGATGACACCAGATCCCTGACCTGGGAAGATGCCGCATCATCGGCATGGACATTGAAGTCACCCAAGACCAAAAGCCTGGGGTATTCTAATGCCCATCCTGATACAGCATCTAGCAGGTCGGACAGGGTATCTGCCAGTGCATTGGGCAGTTGGTACATCAGCCAGATAGCTAAACTCTCCTCAACATCACATGCCAGACCAACACATTTTCTTAGCTTGGCAGGGCTTCCTTAGCCCCACAACCAACATTTCTTGGGATGGGACATAGGTGGGAAGGAATCCAAGCATTCCCATATCTCTGACTTCTTCCATTCCAATTAAAGGAATAGCACCTACGCCCACCGCTATATCTCCCCCCACTCTGTAATCACTGGTATCCCTGACCCTTGCATGGCCTCCCCATCATCGGTGCTGTCAAACCCAATTTCCAATACTCCATCCACCTCACTGACTATCCAACTATCCCGCCCTGATACAGAATTGACCCAATTGAATTGAACTAAATGAAAATTACAAAGTAATAAATTCCAGATATTCCAGTCTAATTTGATTAATAGGCTAACAAACTCAATGTAAACAATGGGAAAAATTAGGTTGGGGAAATAACATACAAATTCATTCAAAACCCTCCCTCTAACTTCCCCAACCCCACCGTATAAATTATCAATAACTGATTAACCAAAACTACATAAATACCCAATTTAATCAATTAAACACTCTAAATCTCAATTAATCAAACTAATATTCAGTCATCAGGGGGTATAAACATATAACGTCAGGAAGCATAAAATACCTAATTCAACACACAAATTTTCCATGGGGTATTTACTTTGTTTCTACCACACCAGTCCACTTGTTAGGGTCTGTTCTTCCTTGGCTCCTAGTGTCTCTATTCTACTGCTACAGACAGACAAACATGGCTACCCATCTTGAAGTCAGTCTGTTTGAGTTCTGAGAATATTAGTGGATACGCACTATTGTAAAAGTTGCAATAGCTGATTTGTGAGGCTTGCCCTTTGCCCTCTTGTCTGGTGTCCCAGGCAGGCTCCCTTTAGCCTCAGAATGAGGGAGGGAAGGGGGTTGTGCAACCTGGTTCAAGCACAAACACAAATGAAGCTAAAGAGCTGAACACTGCCCAGTGGAAGGCAGGAAGGACTGGAACCTGGTATGGTGCTCTATTATGGAAGGAAGCAGGGGCAACTGGAGACTGTGGCTTCTGGGAACACCAGTTTACCCTACATCATTCCAAGGAAAAGAAAGCCAGCATCCTTTCTTGCCTGGGCACTCTGCCAAACAAATGTAAGAGGGAAGCAACATAGATAACATGAAAAGGGAACCTAAACACTAAGGACCACCGGCAGAGGTCGATTCGGGGGGGATCGCAGTCCCCCCCGGGTGAGGGGCGGGGGGCGGGGCACATGACAAAACCCCGCCCCCTGCTTCCGGCCACCCTGCTTCCGGCCCTCATTCAGCCAGGAGGAGGCAGAAGAAGAGGGAGGGTAAGTTGCTTCCTCCCTGCCTCTCCCCACCCCTGTTTCTAAAAAACAACCCCCCCCGGACTTCAACTCACACAATCGGGGAACCTGCGGGGGGGGGGGAGATACAGGCAGTAAAAGGAAAGGTAGTCTCATGTAGGTTTCAAAAAAAGAACAAGTGTATTCCCTGGCCCGATGCAGCAGGGGGTCCACAGAGGTAGGACTGGCAAACAGCACTAAGTCCTGGCAAGAGTCTCAGTAGCCTCAAGAGAATGGGAACATTCAGGCAATATATGACGGAAAAAGACATTCCCCAAACCCCAGGAATATGAATTCAGGGCAAGCTTCTACACATAGCTTTGGATAAGTCTTATAAAAACAATCCTTTGGAGAAAAGCAGTAACGTTGGAGTGGGGCAGGAAATTAGGATGACTTCAAGTGTGCAGAGAAATTAATTAGTGAACTGCCAGTAATGGAGAAGCACAGGTCCCTTTAAAATAAGATGCACATCAGAGTCTACCGTGTACACACCCCAGAGGCCAGGACCAAGAGGTGTTTGGCTTTTATCTTTTTTGGAAATGCACTCAGGCCCTCTTTTCCATGTCCAGCTTCCTTCCCAGCCATGGGAATCAGAGGCCTCTGGGGACTGCTCCAGGCCAAACCTCTGCTGGATCCAATGACAGGTAAGAGCCCTGTCAAGTGAACTCACCACCTAGCCCCAATCCTAGTCCCAATCCAATGGCCCTATTGTTGTCACCAGCATAAAGGCCCCAGGCAGGAGGCATGGATGATGCAGGGCCATGCACCATCCCAAGCTGGGAGGCAAGGCACCCTGTGGGTTCTAGCACCTCAATCAGAGGTCATCCAGGTTCAACAGTTGTGGCCATGGTGGGGAGGGCCCTGCCACCTGCAGCAGTGCTAGGAAAACCACCCAACATTGTGTTGATTGAGGCACCAGACATGAGGCCTCCTGGAGCTGTGCCAATTGCAGTGCTGGTGGGACGGGTAGTGGGGAGTCCAGAGTTGTCCTCAGGGAGAATTTCAAGGCTGCATTTAAGGTAGTTATGGATATTTCTTACATCATCTTATAGTATAGATTTTACGTAGCACCATTTGGGCTAAGATAATTCCAGGTCATCTTCTCTTCTGTAGAGATTTACTATTACTTTTCAAAAATATTCTGTAAGTGCCAATGTCTTCATTCAGAGCTCGTGCATATTAATTGAATAGTGTTGCTGTGATAAAAAAGAGTATGGGTGATTTCCCACAAGCGCTGCTCCGCGCTCACTCTTCTCTTTGGCCCGATGGTACGTTTCAATTTCACACAAGCTGCTGCAGGACCGCATTTTGCCCCGCAGCTTTGTGCGATTTTCCCCGCGTCTACTCAATCCTGTTTTTTGAGGATTTAGTAGACGTGAGGAACATTGCACGAAGCTGCTGGGCAAAATGCAGCCGCGCAGCAGCTTGTGTGAAATTGACACATACCATCGGGGCAATAGGGAGGAGTGAGCGCGGAGCAGCGCTTGTGGGAAATCACCCTATGTTTCTTTCCTGCGCAGT
>NW_015170286.1:1043657-1051716 GCF_001447785.1 Gekko japonicus | reverse complement strand
CGTCTACTCAATCCTGTTTTTTGAGGATTTAGTAGACGTGAGGAAAATTGCACGAAGCTGCTGGGCAAAATGCGGCCGCGCAGCAGCTTGTGTGAAATTGACACGTACCATCGGGGCAATAGGGAGGAGTGAGCGCGGAGCAGCGCTTGTGGGAAATCACCCTATGTTTCTTTCCTGCGCAGTGGGGAGGGCGGGGTATAAATCAAATCTATAAATAAATAAAATATAAATAAATATTTCACTCTGAATCTTGCCGTAGTAATGAAATATTGGGCTGTTAGTATTTCTGCTTAAGGATAAAACTATCTATGGTCATAACAGATGTATTGTCTAGTCTTCCATTCTTTGGCTTTTTGCCTTGTGATAAAACTAGGTTGCTTATGCTTGCCACTTGCTCTTGCTCCCTCTGGTGCTTCCCTTCCTCTTCCTTGCATCAAAGAGAAGTTAATTTTAGCATACGGATGATGCACAACTCTGTCCATTTACAATGAATGCTGTTCACAGATTCAAACCTTTCCCAAGACAAATGGAATTTATACCCAAAGTCTTTTCACATGTCATGGTTGATGTAACAAGTTTAATCCTATCTGAGTAAGTCCTACTGTAGGTTATTTACACACAAATCCCTCTTCTACTTTCCTCATCCTCCTTTGAATTATAATTCCCTAGCTTTCTGATGCAAAGATTGTTTCTTTGGGTCAGTTTTTACTTGACCTGTCTCAATTTAATTTTCTTTCTTTCGTTTGCAAAATCAATAGAATTTTCCTGTAGTTCATTTCTGTGGCACAGTACGGCTGAAAGTATATTTGATTTAGATTTATGATATTGGATGTTAACTGGTTGGTAGACTACTCCCAGAGCACTGAAAATGTGCAGAATTCTAGGTCAGCCCTATTACCTTATTCGAATAATTGAAAAGCAGGTCAAATGATGTGAAATCTAAATTATGTCAGGAAACAGAACCTCACCAGTGGATTACTTCTATATCACTGCCTAGAGTCACAACTGTCATGTTTATCTATGTAGATGAAAGAGCTCAGGTCATGAAGTTGAAACCTTAATACCTATCTAGGAAAGGAGTATGCGAGTAAAAGTGTTAGAAAAATGGAACAGCTGCTAATGTGTTTCTGGTGTCAACCTGCAACACTCATAAAAAAGCTTTAAAAATCAATGAAGAGATCCTCATGATGGACTTCTCTTTCCTATTAAGGATATGGTACTGCTGAGCCGTGGTGGCTCAGAGGTGAAAACGCTGAGCTACAGACCGGAAGGTCTGTAGATCAACAGTTCGAGACCCCAGTGCTGCGTGATGGAGTGAGCTCCCATCTCTGGCCCCAGCTACTGCCACCCTAGCAGTTCAAAATCAAGAAATTGCAAGTAGATAAATAGGTACCATTTCAGTGGGAAGGTAACAGTGTTCTGTGCGCCTTGGCATTTAGTCATGCCAACTACATGAACACAGAAACATCTTCGGACAGCTCTGGCTCTTTGGCTTGGAAATGGGGATGAGCACCACCCCCTAGAGTCGGATTCTACTAGCTTTCGAGCAAGGGAAAGCTTTACCTTTACTTACTGCTGAACTGACACATTCATTATAACATGAGAGGACTCCTTCCTTCTGTAAATGTATGAGTGAGGAGAGCCCCTTACAATGGTAAAGTTATCCTCCCTCCTTGCCTTGGGAGTCCCTTCCTGCAGCCAAAGAAGATGTGGGAGTGCCTTTCAGTGCTAGTACTTGCCAGAGCTTCCTGGCCTTGTGTAGCCAATGGAGTGAGAGGTGATGGCTCAGAAGCGGTGTAGGTGGCTCCATCAATGGATCCATCCACCACCAGTTCTTTGGAGCGGGAGAGGGCTGGCTGTCCACTCCCCATCCCTATTGAGGCCTTGGCAGGAAATGGCAGCTGAAAAACAGGTGCCATTGGTGCAGTCTGTAAGTCACTCCATCAGTAAGCTGTCTACCACCAGTACCTCAGAGTGCGAGAGAACCGGCTGCCCACTTCCCATCCCTGCCGGTGCCTCAGCAGGAGAGAGGAGACCAGCAGCTGAAGAACAGGTGCTGATGCCGCATAGGCTAGTGCTGGGGTCCTGGGGGGAGGAGAGCCAAGCTTTTCTCTTCTGGCAGCTCAACTCCAATTGCTGCCTTGGGGCATTGTCCCATTAGGTACAACTTCATATACTTTCCTTCCATCACTGCTGTTCGTGACTGAGAGGTGGAGGCCTGAGCTTTGTTAAGGTATTTTTGCCTGTTCCTTTGGTAAGCAAGATGGAAGCTCATGTGGAAGCTCGTCCGTCCGCGGAGTGGGCACGGCATGGACAGGGGACTTGAGCACCTCCTCGGCGTAGTGGAAGCCTTTGCGAGAAGCCTTTGCATATGCCCTGCCCACGGACCAAGTAGCTGGCATAACCCAAATAATGAAACCTTTCTCCACTGATAGAGGACACCTATATTATATAGTTTTAATGTATAGCATAAAACATGGATTCTGTTATGTAGAATCACGGTTTGATTGGTGTACCCTGGTCCTGATTGCCTTGCCCAAAAAGTGGTTGCCTTGCTCAATCAAGTGTAATTATTCGGTAAGTAGCCAGTGCTGAAAGGAACACAAGGGCATAATGTTGTATTTACACTGCTTGTCCTGGCAGAATGTCTCAATGCGGAACCTGTATTAAGGTAATTCTTGCACATCTTTCTGAACTCTGTTGTTACAGTGTACAGTGCTACTCTAAGTCCTTGTCCCTTCACATAAATTCCTGTACAAATAACCCTTCTGAAGGGGGTAGTTGTCCAGTAGCTTCTATTGCCTACTGTACAATTTAACTGGATTTGCTAACAGGCTTGTCAACATCCCATTGCGGTGGCTATGCAAATACTCTAAGGTCCAGGATTTTTATTTGTTTTAAAAGAGCTGAAATTTGAGGAACCTGCAGCAGGATGCTATTACTGTCCTATGAGGATGGGTCCACCCCCCATTTTTAAACCTTCTTGGTGCTCTGCATTATTTATAGATGTATTTATGCAGATATGACAGGAAGTGCAGCAATAAGCCATCAGATCCAACTTCTAGATCAGTAAAGGATTCTGAGATCAGTAAAAGATCCTGACTACAAAGGTAGTTCTGTCCTAGAAAACTCTACAATGAGTAGTTTGTACAAATAGTCTGTGGTAGTTAATCAGGCAAGTGGGATAAAACATAGAGATGGCATTACTTGGCTTTGAGCTTCCCAAATATCTCATGGGTCCATCTAATGCCATCACTACTGTAATGACTGGCAGAAATATCACCTCTGTACCAGGGACATACCTGTGTACCCCGATTTTCACAGTAAGACTCACAGCCTCAGGCTCCCTCATTCACAATGTGAACATCATAATCCTCCATGGGCTCTGCTTGTGTACTCTGCTGAGATAATTTGTTTTCCACCAAGTTCTGTAGCAGGATGTGTTAGGAAACCATTTCCTTTTTAAAATTTAAGGACGTTTAAAGAAGGTTGAATCTAATAATGAATCATACTACATTTTATTATAGAAGAGCTGCAGTTCAGTACTATTCAGCAGTATTACCAGTCCCTATTTGCAGGACTGAGGAAAGGATAACAAAGACACCAATAGGTGCTGCTGCTAAAAGACTTTTAATTGTCCAACTATTACCAGGTACCTAAAACAGCCACTGTGAAAGGTAAACAGAGATAACTGGAACACAGTGCTTGCTGTTCAGTCCCCATGTAAAAGAAGGAACCCTTGAGGGCCCTATTTCTGATCCTCTCACATCTGTAAGGTATTTGCTATTTGTTCGTTTATTTAGAATACTTCTGTGCCGCCTCTTCAAAGTCCTGCTTACAATTAAGAACCACAGTATTAACACACAAGCCACTGAAATACAAACCATTAGACATAAGGAGCATTAAACCTATCCATCAAACCAAAGCATGCATTTAAAAAAAAAAAAACCCTGGTAAGATAAAACTCCTAATTAAAGCCTGGGGGAAAGATGTGTTTTAGCCCGGCACCTGAAGGATGATAAAGTAGGCACCAGGCAAGCCTTGAGGGAGAGGTGAAATGCCACCATAGAAAATGCCCTGTCTCTAGTCACCACCTGCCTCATCTCTAAAGGCAGGGGCACAGACAGCAGGGCATGAGAGGCAGATCTTAACTGGCAGGCTATTTTCCAGAGAGGCATTGTTCTGTTTTTTGCATACTGAAACTGAAATTTATAATACCCTGGACAAACACCAAGACAACTTAAATGTCCATCAAAATTATTAAGGCCCCGTTCACACAGAGCATTTGCTGCACTAAAGATACGGATGAGAGGCGGATTTTCCGGGCATGATCACACCGCAACATCTGGGAAGTGTAGTGCACCTGTGGCTAACCCGTGGCTTCGTGCCGAAGATACGTAGTAAAAAATTAGTACTTACGATGTACTAGTTTCCGGAAAATACGAGGCAAGGGCGGGCGTCTGATCGCGTCCCATCCTACTCCTGTCGCAAACCGGTTAGTGTTTTTTTTTAAGTCTGCACAGGATGCACACAAGCGATCATGCGCATTCTCACCTTTTGGTAAGCAAAAAATATTCCTGTTTACCATGGAAGCGGCGCCTAGCAATTGCTGGTGTGATCGTGCCGCACCGCTTCTTTGCCACGCTGCAGGATAGGCGTGTGATAGGCACCTCACGCCCTAATCACAGGACCTCGATGGGACGTGTGATCGGGGATCCGCACGTTATTTTGCTCTGGGGCAAACAGCCACGCTTCTCCCCCGCATTTTCCGGCTCGTGTGACCAGGGCCTAAGTGTATTTAAATACATTTTATTTCAAATTCCTCTTATTTGGATTTTTTTGGCAAAGGTGTCCCATTGCAGCATCTCAAGGATGGTTCCTTTCACTGCCACTAGGCAAAACCTGGAGCCCCACAAGACCAGGACAAATTCCTTATTGTTGAACACCATCTTAAGGGGTCATACCAACGCCAACCGCCGTTACAGGAAACAACAAAACTGTGCCTGAGTTTGACCTCACTAGATCCTCCTCTATTCTAATGCTGTTAAACCTTTCCATAGAGAATCCAAACATGTTCTTTCTGTTTTCAGTTCCTATTTGTAGGGGGAAAAACACTTCTTATGGCATTTTAAAAGACTGGAATTAAAGAACAAAGGAAAATAGATGTTTTTGACAAAAATAAGTATGCTTTCACTGAAGTGTTCAAGGAAAAGGCTTACAGAGGAGGAAGCTGACAATTTAACTCCTTGTGTAAGTTGAACGTGGCAAACATCCAAACCGTTCAGATAATACGTGAGGGTTCCATAAATGGAACAACTATTTATTTAGGATTGTACTAACCAGTGAGATTAACATAAAATTTGGGTACATTTAAAAACATGACTGTTCTTTCTTCTCCTTCACCTTTCATTATTCCTTTCACTTTTTAAAAAAATTAGGGACCATTATTTTTCCCATTTCATTAAACCATTCCGAATTGGTTGACTTTGATCAGAAAGCAGTTCTTCAGACTGGTGCAGTTTCAGACATCAATAATTCCAATTAAGCCAATATAGAGATATGACTACATCATTTTGTTAAGCAATTTAAAAAGGCACAACTGAAATAAGTGGAAAATCCTGCAAGAGAAGCCAGGGGACTCATCAAGCCTCAATGAAAAAAAATGTTTTTAATCATGTGGCACATTTATCCAGAGAACTTAAAACTACTTCATAGGTCTTAAATATAGGTTATTCCATAATATGTCATTGTGAAAGAAGTTAAAAGATGCAGCTAGGTCTTATTCCTCCTACTGTTCTAACCCCATTCCGAGAATAGTGGATCCACTTGAGCAATATTTTCATTGTAGTGAACTCTAAATATTCCTGTTTTGGTTACACTGAGGTCTGATTCCTGTTGATGTCTTACTAAAGGTCTTACAGCTCAACAACTAAACATCTAGTTCCTTGCAGCTGACTGCATCAATTGCCTCCTTTCAAATTTGCTGTTTGAAGTGGTGAGACATCTATTCGGTGTTTGCTCTGCAATGTCTGTTTCATAAATGCAAGTCTTCACTTGATGCTAAATGATGAACAGAGATATGTGGACTTAACTGGAGAGGTGACCTAAGGTGAGGAGACAACAAGAGTATTGACTCCTTTTGAGAGTCTCTGCTGAAATCATCATAGATAGTGTGGTTGGTCCCTTTTCAGAAACTATACTTCTTTATCAAAGATTGCTGAATATTATTTTTTGTGTGTGAGGCAAAAATGTGGAATATACTAAAGCATGTGTGAATAGTAATAGGAGGCAAGCATATCAATCATATCCTCTTGAATAACCTTCACAACAGAACTATTTGTTGCTATTCTTGTTCCTGTGAGCCTGTGTTTATTCTCATCTCCTGCATTGACAGAATGCACCTGTCTCCATTATCCAAATTAGTATTGTGTATATTACACTTTGAGTATTCAGAGTCAGAACTACATTCTCTGAAGTGATGAGAACTTAGAATCTTTTTAGTCTGGGACACAAAAGCTACTTCTCAGCAAATCATTAAAATAACCCCCAAGGGATTCTTAATGTTTCATATGAACAGCTGTCCATCTTACCTAATCAATTAAATATCAACAGGTAGAACTAAAAACTACTATAGATATATTACACTAATGGTTATACATTTGTCCCAGTCTGCCCATATACAACTTGATGAAGAGCCACATGTAAAGCTGGGTTCTGAGCCCAGTTCCTCATCTGATCCCAAACACTGGAACTTCCAGAAAATCATGGATAGAATGGATTAGAAGTTGGGGAAGGTGAGCAGGGGCTGGTAGGCTTACCAAGTGGCGGTGG
This sequence comes from Gekko japonicus, assembly GCF_001447785.1. NCBI lineage: Eukaryota > Metazoa > Chordata > Lepidosauria > Squamata > Gekkonidae > Gekko > Gekko japonicus. Next base: position 1,044,885 of record NW_015170286.1, on the reverse strand, counting down.
GGGATCCGCATGTCTTCACAGGATCCCTGCCGCGGGGATGGCGACACGCGTTGCACCCACCGTTGCCAGGATGTGACGCTATGCATCGCTCTGGCAACGGGACTCCAAACAGCCCCGTTGCCAGAGCGACGTGTTGCGTCACATCCTGGCGATGGCGGTGCAATGCGTATCACCATCCCCACGGCAGGGATCCTGTGAAAACATGCGGATCCCCCGCCGCCACTTGGTAAGCCTAGGGGCTGGGTTTGTGCCATTGGCACAGCTATCAATTTTCAGAGATGGCTTTGCAGATGCAGATTTATTGGGGCCTTCATCTATGATGCAACATGCATTGTATGCTAAACCCTTCATACAGCATTTAAAGCAAACATGATTACAGAAATGATACACAGCTTAGGATGACCATTCACCAGACCCAAGCATTCATACTTTCAAAAGGTCATTTATAACTAATACTAGGAATAAGTCCCGTTGTGGAAATAAATACAACGAGCTTTAGAAAGAGGCTCTGGGAGAGTGCCAAGGCCTTGGGCACTCAGCATCAATGTGCTGTGGTGACCTCAGCAGGGTGTAATGACACAGAGTCCACCATTTTCACCAGAGGAACTGATCTGTGCTACCTGAAAAGCAGCTGTAATTTTCAATGATCTCCACCCCTCACCTGGAGATTGGCAACAATTGTTACCCAGGAGGAAATGGCTAGTTTGGAGGGTGGAGTCTATGGCACTGTACCTGTCTGAGATCCCACCCCTTCTGAAACCTCACCCTCTCCAGGCTTCACCCCTCAAATCTCCATGAATTTCCCAACCTGGAGTTAGCAAGCCTATCTCTTTCCCAGCCAAGCATCAACCTGCCATTATCTGCCCCTCTGATTTCAGCTTTCCATCTCCTCCCCCCTCCCTCCTGGAGAGCAGTTGTAATTCTGAGTGATTTTCACCCCTCTCCTGAGATTGGCAACAGTGGTTCCCCAGGAGGAAATGGCTGGTTGGGAGGCTGGAGTCTATGGCATTGTACCTGTCTAAGGTCCCACCCCTCCTCAAACCTCACCCTTTCCAGGTTCCATCTCTCAAATCTCCAGGAATTTCCCACCTGGAGTTGGCAACTCTGTCTCCTTCCCAGCCAATCATCAACCCTGTCACTCTTCAGCTTTCCATTTCCCCCCATACACACCTGCAGCCTCTTCCGTGCTTTGAAGCCCTGACTACCACAGAGTCCACCATTTTCCGTG